>NC_069505.1:182047084-182202447 GCF_027579735.1 Bombina bombina
GCTAATGACTAACCTCTTACCAGCAAGACTGTGTACCCCAAGTCCCCTTATGCTAATGACTAACCTCTTACCAGTGAGATTGTGTACCCCAAGTCCCCATATGCTAATGACTAACCTCTTACCAGTGAGATTGTGTACCCCAAGTACCCCATATGCTAATGACTTACCTCTTACCAGTGAGATTGTGTGCCCTAAGTCCCCATATGCTAATGGATAACCACTTACCAGTGAGATTGTGTACCCCATGTCACCATATGCTAATGACTAACTTCTTACCAGTGAGATTGTGTACCCCAAGTCCCCATATACTAATGACTAACATCTTACCAGTGAGATTGTGTACCCCAAGTACCCATATGCTAATGACTAACCTCTTACCAGTGAGATTTAGTACCCCAAGTCCCAATATGCTAATGGATAACCTCTTACCAGTGAGATTGTGTACCCCAATTCCTCATATACTAATGACTAGCATCTTACTAGTAAGATTGTCTACCCCAAGTACCCATGTGCTAATGACTAGCCTCTTACCAGTGAGATTGTGTACCCCAAGTCCCCATATGCTAATGACTAACCTCTTACCAGTGAGATTGTGTACCCCAAGTACCCATATACTAATGTATAACCACTTACCAGTGAGATTGTGTACTCCAAATACCCATATACTAATGGATAACCACTTAACAGTGAGAATGTGTACCCCAAGTCACCATATGCCAATGACTAACCTCTTACCAGTGAGATTGTGTACCCCAGGTACCTATATGCTAGTGGATAACCACTTATCAGTGAGAATGTGTACCCCAAGTCACCATATGCCAATGGATAACCTCTTACCAGTGAGATTGTGTACCCCAAGTCCCTATAGGGTAATGACTAACTTCTTACCAGTGAGATGGTGTACCCCAAGTCACCATATGCTAAAGACTAACCTCTTACCAGTGAGATTGTGTACCACAAGTCACCATAGGCTAATGACTAACCTCTTACCAGTGAGATTGTGTACCCCAAGTCCCTATATGCTATTAGATAACCACTTACAAATACATACTTATCTGTATATGCTGCATTTAATTGGCTCACTACTTATGTGGTGCTTAAGAGTGGTGATGCACTGGGATACTTGAGTGGGCTTCTTTGATGTGATTGTGTAATAGCATTTTACAATTGTTTTATTATAATGTTATGTTAAAGCACTTTTTTGTTTGTATCTGTTTGACAGAGAGGGGCTCAACGCACGACTGGACTAAGCATAACTCACACAGACTTCATAACCCTGACCACACCAAAGGTAAAAACTTAAAACTTAGGTACAGGTTAAACATGATTTGCTGACCCAAAGTACAACTTACGTGCAATGGGGTTTACACTATATTATGGCTAAGTGGAAAACCGGTGTCCAGTAAAAGCTACAGAAAAAAATGCACAATATAATGTCTGTTTTTTTTTTGTCTTGACAAATACATTTTAAAGTAGGTCATAGAGTTAGATATGGCCAAAGTGTATTGTGAAACATAGGCTATAGTCTTATAAAGGGTTTCATTATGTATCGGGTATAGTTTTCTATAGTTCTGTATAGGGTATAGTTTTCTATAGCTCTGTATACGGTATAGATTTGTATATTTATGTCTAGGATATAGTTATGTATAGTTCTGTATAGGGTATAGTTATGTAAAGTTCTGTATAGGTTATAGTTATGTATAGTTCTGTATAGGGTATAGTTCTGTATAGGGTAAAGTTATGTATAGTTCTGTATAAGGTATAGTTCTGTATAGGGTATAGTTTTTCATAAGGTATAGTTCTGTATAGGGTATAGTTTTTCATAAGGTATAGTTTTGTATAGGGTATAGTTTTTCATAAGGTATAGTTTTGTATAGGGTATAGTTTTTCATAAGGTATAGTTTTGTATAGGGTATAGTTCTGTATAGGGTATAGTTTTGCATATGGTATAGTTCTGCATAAGGTATATTTTTGTATAGGGTATGGTTTTGCATAGGGTATAGTTCTGTATAGGGTATAGTTTTGCATTGGGTATAGTTTTGCATAGGGTATAGTTTTGTATAAGGTATAGTTCTGCATAGGGTATAGTTCATATAGGGTGTAGTTTTTCATAAGGTATAGTTTTGTATAGGGTATAGTTTTTCATAAGGTATAGTTTTGTATAGGGTATAGTTTTGTATAGGGTATAGATTTTCATAAGTTATAATTTTGTATAAGGTATAGTTTTTTTATAATGTATAGTTTTGTATAGGGTTTATTATAGGGTATGATTTTGCATAGGGTATCGTTTTGCAGAGGGTATAGTTCTGCATAAGGTATAGTTCTGCATAAGGTATAGTTCTGCACAGGGTATAGTTCGTATAGGGTAGTTTTGCATTTGGTAAAGTTTTTATAGGGTATAGTTTTGCATTGGGTAGGGTTTTGCAGAGAGTATAGTTTTGTATAGGGTAAAGTTCTGTATAGGGTATAGTTCTGTATAGCTTTTTTATTTTTTATTTAAACAGACTAAAGATAGATACCTAGTATATAGTAGTCCTGGTATATAAAGTAAGGGAATTTAGCACTCTTTTTTGAAAAAATATAAAAATGTTTTATGTATGTGTATATATTCTATACAAAAGCGTATCCTGTCATCAAAGCTATGCACATATCTCATATCTTAAAGTGCAAGGTGCAGAAAAAAACAGTGCCGAACAAAAACATAGAAAATTATACAATAATACATAGCATCACATAAAAATAGCATAAAAGCTATAAGCACATCTGATGTCCAAGGTTCACATAGCATGCAACACCCTGCTGCACCAGACCGTGTGTAGTACAGGCCTTGTCTGGGCAGGTTATCTTGGGGATCTATGCATGCAAAGAATCTGAGTTAGTGATGTTGGAAGTATTAGTATAGCAAGTAGAGCAAGTTGCAAAGCTGGATTAGAAGGCAAACATCCAATATTCCAAAGTGAATGTTTTTAGGCATTCATACATTCATGTGCTGTTTTTGGTTCATCAAACACCAAGGCAGATAAGGTACATACTCTGCAAGAGCCAAGCAAAATATATTCCACAGCGAGTATACATGAAAGGAGGGGAGGGCTGAGCAGTAGTCAAGCAGTCCGGACAGCCAGCAAAGAAAACATAATTTATGTAAGAACTTACCTGATAAATTCATGTCTTTCATATTAGCAAGAGTCCATGAGCTAGTGACGTATGGGATATACATTCCTACCAGGAGGGGCAAAGTTTCCCAAACCTCAAAATGCCTATAAATACACCCCTCACCACACCCACAATTCAGTTTAACGAATAGCCAAGAAGTGGGTTGATAAAAAAGTGCGAAAGCATATAAAATAAGGAATTGGAATAATTGTGCTTTATAAAAAAATCATAACCACCACAAAAAAAGGGCGGGCCTCATGGACTCTTGCTAATATGAAAGAAATGAATTTATCAGGTAAGTTCTTACATAAATTATGTTTTCTTTCATGTAATTAGCAAGAGTCCATGAGCTAGTGACGTATGGGATAATGATTACCCAAGATGTGGATCTTTCCACGCAAGAGTCACTAGAGAGGGAGGGATAAAATAAAGACAGCCAATTCCTGCTGAAAATAATCCACACCCAAAATAAAGTTTAATGAAAAACATAAGCAGAAGATTCAAACTGAAACCGCTGCCTGAAGTAATTTTCTACCAAAAACTGCTTCAGAAGAAGAAAATACATCAAAATGGTAGAATTTAGTAAAAGTATGCAAAGAGGACCAAGTTGCTGTTTTGCAAATCTGATCAATCGAAGCTTCATTCCTAAACGCCCAGGAAGTAGAAACTGACCTAGTAGAATGAGCTGTAATCCTTTGAGGCGGAGTTTTACCCGACTCAACATAGGCAAGATGAATTAAAGATTTCAACCAAGATGCCAAAGAAATGGCAGAAGCTTTCTGGCCTTTTCTAGAACCGGAAAAGATAACAAATAAACTAGAAGTCTTTCGGAAAGACTTAGTAGCTTCAACATAATATTTCAAAGCTCTAACAACATCCAAAGAATGCAACGATTTCTCCTTAGAATTCTTAGGATTAGGACATAATGAAGGAACCACAATTTCTCTACTAATGTTGTTGGAATTCACAACTTTAGGTAAAAATTCAAAAGAAGTTCGCAACACCGCCTTATCCTGATGAAAAATCAGAAAAGGAGACTCACAAGAAAGAGCAGATAATTCAGAAACTCTTCTGGCAGAAGAGATTGCCAAAAGAAACAAAACTTTCCAAGAAAGTAATTTAATGTCCAATGAATGCATAGGTTCAAACGGAGGAGCTTGAAGAGCCCCCAGAACCAAATTCAAACTCCAAGGAGGAGAAATTGACTTAATGACAGGTTTTATACGAACCAAAGCTTGTACAAAACAATGAATATCAGGAAGATTAGCAATCTTTCTGTGAAAAAGAACAGAAAGAGCAGAGATTTGTCCTTTCAAAGAACTTGCGGATAAACCTTTATCTAAACCATCCTGAAGAAACTGTAAAATTCTCGTAATTCTAAAAGAATGCCAAGAAAAATGATGAGAAAGACACCAAGAAATATAAGTCTTCCAGACTCTATAATATATCTCTCTGGATACAGATTTACGAGCCTGTAACATAGTATTAATCACAGAGTCAGAGAAACCTCTTTGACCAAGAATCAAGCGTTCAATCTCCATACCTTTAAATTTAAGGATTTGAGATCCTGATGGAAAAAAGGACCTTGCGACAGAAGGTCTGGTCGTAGCGGAAGAGTCCACGGATGGCAAGATGCCATCCGGACAAGATCCGCATACCAAAACCTGTGAGGCCATGCCGGAGCTACCAGCAGAACAAACGAGCATTCCTTCAGAATCTTGGAGATTACTCTTGGAAGAAGAACTAGAGGTGGAAAGATATAAGCAGGATGATACTTCCAAGGAAGTGATAATGCATCCACTGCTTCCGCCTGAGGATCCCGGGATCTGGACAGATACCTGGGAAGTTTCTTGTTTAGATGAGACGCCATCAGATCTATTTCTGGAAGCTCCCACATTTGAACAATCTGAAGAAATACCTCTGGGTGAAGAGACCATTCGCCCGGATGCAACGTTTGGCGACTGAGATAATCCGCTTTCCAATTGTCTATACCTGGGATATGAACCGCAGAGATTAGACAGGAGCTGGATTCCGCCCAAACCAGAATTCGAGATACTTCTTTCATAGCCAGAGGACTGTGAGTCCCTCCTTGATGATTGATGTATGCCACAGTTGTGACATTGTCTGTCTGAAAACAAATGAACGATTCTCTCTTCAGAAGAGGCCAAGACTGAAGAGCTCTGAAAATTGCACGGAGTTCCAAAATATTGATCGGTAATCTCACCTCCTGAGATTCCCAAACTCCTTGTGCCGTCAGAGATCCCCACACAGCTCCCCAACCTGTGAGACTTGCATCTGTTGAAATTACAGTCCAGGTCGGAAGCACAAAAGAAGCCCCCTGAATTAAACGATGGTGATCTGTCCACCATGTTAGAGAGTGTCGTACAATCGGTTTTAAAGATATTAATTGAGATATCTTTGTGTAATCCTTGCACCATTGATTCAGCATACAGAGCTGAAGAGGTCGCATGTGAAAACGAGCAAAGGGGATTGCGTCCGATGCAGCAGTCATAAGACCTAGAATTTACATGCATAAGGCTACCGAAGGGAATGATTGTGACTGAAGGTTTTGACAAGCTGAAATCAATTTTAGACGTCTCTTGTCTGTTAAAGACAGAGTCATGGACACTGAATCTATCTGGAAACCCAGAAAGGTTACCCTTGTCTGAGGAATCAATGAACTTTTTGGTGAATTGATCCTCCAACCATGATCTTGAAGAAACAACACAAGTCGATTCGTATGAGATTCTGCTAAATGTAAAGACTGAGCAAGTACCAAGATATCGTCCAAATAAGGAAATACCACAATACCCTGTTCTCTGATTACAGACAGAAGGGCACCGAGAACCTTTGTAAAAATTCTTGGAGCTGTAGCTAGGCCAAACGGCAGAGCCACAAACTGGTAATGCTTGTCCAGAAAAGAGAATCTCAGGAACTGATAATGATCTGGATGAATCGGAATATGCAGATATGCATCCTGTAAATCTATTGTGGACATAAAATGCCCTTGCTGAACAAAAGGCAAGATAGTCCTTACAGTTACCATTTTGAACGTTGGTATCCTTACATAACGATTCAATATTTTTAGATCCAGAACTGGTCTGAAGGAATTCTCCTTCTTTGGTACAATGAAGAGATTTGAATAAAACCCCATCCCCTGTTCCTGAACTGGAACTGGCATAATTACTCCAGCCAACTCTAGATCTGAAACACAATTCAGAAATGCTTGAGCTTTCACTGGATTTACTGGGACACGGGAAAGAAAAAATCTCTTTGCAGGAGGTCTCATCTTGAAACCAATTCTGTACCCTTCTGAAACAATGTTCTGAATCCAAAGATTGTGAACAGAATTGATCCAAATTTCTTTGAAAAAATGTAACCTGCCCCCTACCAGCTGAGCTGGAATGAGGGCCGCACCTTCATGTGGATTTAGAAGCAGGCTTTGCCTTTCTAGAAGGCTTGGATTTATTCCAGACTGGAGATGGTTTCCAAACTGAAACTGCTCCTGAGGATGAAGGATCAGGCTTTTGTTCTTTGTTGAAACGAAAGGAACGAAAACGATTATTAGCCCTGTTTTTACCCTTAGATTTTTTATCCTGTGGTAAAAAAGTTCCTTTCCCACCAGTAACAGTTGAGATAATAGAATCCAACTGAGAACCAAATAATTTGTTACCCTGGAAAGAAATGGAAAGTAGAGTTGATTTAGAAGCCATATCAGCATTCCAAGTTTTAAGCCATAAAGCACTTCTAGCTAAAATAGCTAGAGACATAAACCTGACATCAACTCTGATAATATCAAAAAACAGAATTTATGCTTACCTGATAAATTACTTTCTCCAACGGTGTGTCCGGTCCACGACGTCATCCTTACTTGTGGGATATTCTCTTCCCCAACAGGAAATGGCAAAGAGTCCCAGCAAAGCTGGTCACATGATCCCTCCTAGGCTCCGCCCACCCCAGTCATTCGACCGACGGACAGGAGGAAATATATATAGGAGAAACCATATGATACAGTGGTGACTGTAGTTAGAGAAAATAATTCATCAGACCTGATTAAAAAACCAGGGCGGGCCGTGGACCGGACACACCGTTGGAGAAAGTAATTTATCAGGTAAGCATAAATTCTGTTTTCTCCAACATTGGTGTGTCCGGTCCACGGCGTCATCCTTACTTGTGGGAACCAATACCAAAGCTTTAGGACACGGATGAAGGGAGGGAGCAAATCAGGTCACCTAAATGGAAGGCACCACGGCTTGCAAAACCTTTCTCCCAAAAATAGCCTCCGAAGAAGCAAAAGTATCAAATTTGTAAAATTTGGCAAAAGTGTGCAGTGAAGACCAAGTCGCTGCCTTACATATCTGGTCAACAGAAGCCTCGTTCTTGAAGGCCCATGTGGAAGCCACAGCCCTAGTGGAGTGAGCTGTGATTCTTTCAGGAGGCTGCCGTCCGGCAGTCTCATAAGCCAATCGGATAATGCTTTTAAGCCAAAAGGAAAGAGAGGTAGAAGTCGCTTTTTGACCTCTCCTTTTACCAGAATAAACAACAAACAAGGAAGATGTTTGTCTGAAATCTTTAGTAGCCTCTAAATAGAATTTTAGAGCACGGACTACGTCCAAATTGTGTAACAAACGTTCCTTCTTTGAAACTGGATTCGGACACAAAGAAGGTACAACTATCTCCTGGTTAATATTTTTGGTGGAAACAACTTTCGGAAGAAAACCAGGCTTAGTACGCAAAACCACCTTATCTGCATGGAACACCAGATAGGGCGGAGAACACTGCAGAGCAGATAACTCTGAAACTCTTCTAGCAGAAGAAATTGCAACCAAAAACAAAACTTTCCAAGATAATAACTTAATATCTACGGAATGTAAGGGTTCAAACGGAACCCCTTGAAGAACTGAAAGAACTAGATTTAGACTCCAGGGAGAAGTCAAAGGTCTGTAAACAGGCTTGATCCTAACCAGAGCCTGAACAAATGCTTGAACATCTGGCACAGCTGCCAGTCTTTTGTGAAGTAAAACAGATAAAGCAGAGATCTGTCCCTTCAGAGAACTTGCAGATAATCCTTTCTCCAAACCTTCTTGTAGAAAGGATAGAATCTTAGGAATTTTTATCTTGTTCCATGGGAATCCTTTAGATTCACACCAACAGATATATTTTCTCCATATTTTATGGTAAATTTTTCTAGTTACAGGCTTTCTAGCCTGAATCAGAGTATCTATTACAGAATCTGAAAACCCACGCTTTGATAAAATCAAGCGTTCAATCTCCAAGCCGTCAGTTGGAGGGAAACCAGATTCGGATGTTCGAATGGACCCTGAACAAGAAGGTCCTGTCTCAAAGGTAGCTTCCATGGTGGAGCCGATGACATATTCACCAGGTCTGCATACCAAGTCCTGCGTGGCCACGCAGGAGCTATCAAGATCACCGAGGCCCTCTCCTGATTGATCCTGGCTACCAGCCTGGGGATGAGAGGAAACGGTGGGAATACATAAGCTAGGTTGAAGGTCCAAGGTGCTACTAGTGCATCTACTAGGGTCGCCTTGGGATCCCTGGATCTGGACCCGTAGCAAGGAACCTTGAAGTTCTGACGAGACGCCATCAGATCCATGTCTGGAATGCCCCATAATTGAGTTATTTGGGCAAAGATTTCCGGATGGAGTTCCCACTCCCCCGGATGGAATGTCTGACGACTCAGAAAATCCGCTTCCCAATTTTCCACTCCTGGATCGCAGACAAGTGGCAGGAGTGATCCTCCGCCCATTGAATTATCTTGGTCACTTCTTTCATCGCCAGGGAAGTCCTTGTTCCCCCCTGATGATTGATATATGCAACGGTCGTCATGTTGTCTGACTGAAACCTTATGAATTTGGCCTTTGCTAGTTGATGCCAATCTCTGAGAGCATTGAATATCTCTCTCAGTTCCAGAATGTTTATCGGGAGAAGAGACTCTTCCCGAGACCATAGACCCTGAGCTTTCAGGGATTCCCAGACCGCGCCCCAGCCCACTAGGCTGGCGTCGGTCATGACAATGACCCACTCTGGTCTGCGGAAGCTCATTCCCTGTGACAGATTGTCGAGGGTCAGCCACCAACGGAGTGAATCTCTGGTCTTTTGATCTACTTGAATCGTCGGAGACAAGTCTGTATAATCCCCATTCCACTGTCTGAGCATGCACAGTTGTAATGGTCTTAGATGAATTCGTGCAAAAGGAACTATGTCCATTGTTGCAACCATCAATCCTATTACTTCCATGCACTGCGCTATGGAAGGACGAGGAACAGAAAGAAGTACTTGACAAGGAGCTTAGAAGTTTTGATTTTCTGACCTCTGTCAGAAAAATCCTCATTTCTAAGGAATCTATTATTGTTCCCAAGAAGGGAACTCTTGTTGACGGGGACAGAGAACCTTTTTTCTTTGTTCACCTTCCATCCGTGAGATCTGAGAAAGGCTAGGACGATGTCCGTATGAGCCTTTGCTTTTGACAGGGACGACGCTTGAATCAGGATGTTGTCCAAGTAAGGTACTACTGCAATGCCCCTTGGTCTTAGAACCGCTAGAAGGGACCCTAGTACCTTTGTGAAAATCCTTGGAGCAGTGGCTAATCCAAATGGAAGTGCCACAAACTGGTAATGCTTGTCCAGAAAAGCGAACCTTAGGAACTGATGATGTTCCTTGTGGATAGGAATATGTAGGTACGCATCCTTTAAATCCACGGTAGTCATAAATTGATTTTCCTGGATAGTAGGTAGGATCGTTCGAATAGTTTCCATTTTGAACGATGGTACCCTGAGAAATTTGTTTAGGATCTTTAGATCCAAAATTGGTCTGAATGTTCCCTCTTTTTTGGGAACTATGAACAGATTGGAATAAAATCCCATTCCTTGTTCTCTTATTGGAACTGGATGTATCACTCCCATCTTTAACAGGTCTTCTACACAATTTAAGAATGCCTGTCTCTTTATTTGGTTTGAAGATAATTGAGACCTGTGGAACCTTCCCCTTGGGGGTAGTTCCTTGAATTCCAGGAGATAACCTTGAGAAACTATTTCTAGCGCCCAAGGATCCTGAACATCTCTTGCCCAAGCCTGAGCAAAGAGAGAAAGTCTGCCCCCCACTAGATCCGGTCCCGGATCGGGGGCTATCCCTTCATGCTGTTTTGGTAGCAGTGGTAGGCTTCTTGGCCTGCTTACCCTTGTTCCAGCCTTGCATTGGTTTCCAGGCTGGTTTGGGTTGTGAAGTATTACCCTCTTGCTTAGAGGATACAGAATTAGAGACTGGTCCGTTTCTGCGAAAGGGACGAAAATTAGGCTTATTATTAGCCTTAAAAGACCTATCCTGTGGGAGGGCGTGGCCCTTTCCCCCAGTGATGTCTGAAATAATCTCTTTCAAATCAGGTCCAAATAATGTTTTACCTTTGAAAGGAATGTTAAGCAATTTTGTCTTGGAAGACACATCCGCTGACCAAGACTTTAGCCAAAGCACTCTGCGCGCCACGACAGCAAACCCTGAATTTTTCGCCGCTAATCTAGCTAATTGCAAAGCGGCATCTAAAACAAAAGAGTTAGCCAATTTAAGTGCTTGAACTCTGTCCATAACCTCCTCATACGAAGATTCTTTACTGAGCGATTTTTCTAGTTCCTCGAACCAGAAACACGCTGCCGTAGTGACAGGAACAATGCATGAAATTGGTTGTAGAAGGTAACCTTGCTGTACAAAAATCTTTTTAAGCAAACCCTCTAATTTCTTATCCATAGGATCTTTGAAAGCACAACTATCTTCGATAGGAATAGTAGTGCGTTTGTTTAGAGTAGAAACCGCCCCCTCGACCTTGGGGACTGTCTGCCATAAGTCCTTTCTGGGGTCGACTATAGGAAATAATTTCTTAAATATAGGGGGGGGAACAAAAGGTATGCCGGGCCTTTCCCACTCTTTATTTACTATGTCCGCCACCCGCTTGGGTATAGGAAAAGCATCGGGGGGCACCGGAACCTCTAGGAACTTGTCCATCTTACATAATTTCTCTGGAATGACCAAATTGTCACAATCATCCAGAGTAGATAACACCTCCTTAAGCAGTGCGCGGAGATGTTCTAATTTAAATTTAAATGTCACAACATCAGGTTCAGCTTGATGAGAAATTTTTCCTGAATCTGAAATTTCTCCATCAGACAAAACCTCCCTCATGGCCCCTTGAGATTGGTGTGAGGGTATGTCAGAACAGTTATCATCAGCGTCCTCTTGCTCTTCAGTGTTTAAAACAGAGCAATCGCGCTTTCTCTGATAAGTAGGCATTTTGGATAAAAGATTTGCTATGGAGTTATCCATTACAGCCGTTAATTGTTGCATGGTAATAAGTATTGGCGCACTAGATGTACTAGGGGCCTCCTGTGTGGGCATAACTGGTGTAGACACAGTAGGGGATGATGTAGTATCATGTTTACTCCCCTCATTTGAGGAATCATCTTGGGCAATATCATTATCTGTGGCATTACTGTCCTTACTTTGTTTGGACACTATGGCACAATTATCACATAAATTTAAATGGGGAGACACATTGGCTTTCATACATATAGAACATAGCTTATCTGATGGTACAGACATGTTAAACAGGCTTAAACTTGTCAACAAAGCACAAAAAACGTTTTAAAATAAAACCGTTACTGTCACTTTAAATTTCAAACTGAAAACACTTTATTACTGAATATGTGAAAAAGTATGAAGGAATTGTTCAAAATTCACCAAAATTTCACCACAGTGTCTTAAAGCATTAAGAGTATTGCACACCAAATTTCAGAGCTTTAACCCTTAAATTAACGGAACCGGAGCCATTTTTACATTTAACCCCTATACAGTCCCAGAATGAGGCTCTGTCTATAACTAGAAAGGCCCCCATCTGAAAAAGGTGTCCAACACAGTGCCTGCCGTTTTTCTAAACGTTCCCCAAGATTATAATACCAATAATTAGTTAGAATCTGCATAATATGCCTAGTAAAGCAATCGTTTTAGCCCAGAAAAATGTCTACCAGTTTTTAAGCCCTTTTTGAAGCCCTTTATTCTTTTATGTTTAACTAAGAAAATGGCTTACCGGTCCCCATGAGGGGAAATGACAGCCTTCCAGCATTACATGGTCTTGTTAGAAATATGGCTAGTCATACCTTAAGCAGAAAAGACTGCTAACTGTTTCCCCCAACTGAAGTTACTTCATCTCAACAGTCCTGTGTGGAAACAGCAATCGATTTTAGTTACTGTCTGCTAAAATCATCTTCCTCTCACAAACAGAAATCTTCATCCTTTTCTGTTTCAGAGTAAATAGTACATACCAGCACTATTTTAAAATAACAAACACTTGATAGAAGAATAAAACTACATTTAAACACCAAAAAAACTCTTAACCATCTCCGTGGAGATGTTGCCTGTGCAACGGCAAAGAGAATGACTGGGGTGGGCGGAGCCTAGGAGGGATCATGTGACCAGCTTTGCTGGGACTCTTTGCCATTTCCTGTTGGGGAAGAGAATATCCCACAAGTAAGGATGACGCCGTGGACCGGACACACCAATGTTGGAGAAATGGCATCACAGATAAAATTATTAGCATGCTGAAGAAGAATAATAATATTATGAGAATCATGATCTGTTACTTGTTGCGCTAAAGTCTCCAACCAAAAAGTTGAAGCTGCAGCAACATCAGCCAACGATATAGCATGTCTAAGAAGATTACCCGAACACAGATAAGCTTTTCTTAGAAAGGATTAAATTTTCCTATCTAAAGGATCCTTAAACGAAGTACCATCTGACGTAGGAATAGTAGTACGTTTAGCAAGGGTAGAAATAGCCCCATTAACTCTAGGGATTTTGTCCCAAAATTCTAATCTGTCAGACGGCACAGGATATAATTGCTTAAAACGTTTAGAAGGAGTAAATGAATTACCCAATTTATCCCATTATCTGGAAATTACTTCAGAAATAGCATTAGGAACAGGAAAAACTTCTGGAATAACCACAGGAGATTTAAATACCTTATCTAAACGTTTAGAATTAGTATCAAGAGGACCAGAATCCTCTATTTCTAAAGCAATTAGTACTTCTTTAAGTAAAGAACGAATAAATTCCATTTTAAATAAATATGAAGATTTATCAGCATCAATCTCTGAGACAGAATCCTCTGAACCAGAAGAGTCATCAGAATCAGAATGATGATGTTCATTTAAAAATTCATCTGTAGAGAGAGAAGTTTTAAAAGAAGATTTTTTATGTTTACTAGAAGGAGAAATAACAGACATAGCCTTCTTGATGGATTCAGAAACAAAATCTCTTATGTTATCAGGAACATTCTGCACCTTAGATGTTGAAGGAACTGCAACAGGCAATGGTACATTACTAAAGGAAATATTATCTGCATTAACAAGTTTGTCATGACAATTAATACAAACAACAGCCGGAGGAATAGCTACCAAAAGTTTACAGCAGATACACTTAGCTTTGGTAGTTCCAGCACTAGACAGCGATTTTCCTGAAGTATCTTCTGACTCAGATGCAACGTGAGACATCTTGCAATATGTAAGAGAAAAAAACAACATATAAAGCAAAATTGATCAAATTCCTTAAATGACAGTTTCAGGAATGGGAAAAAATGCCAATAAACAAGCTTCTAGTAACCAGAAGCAAAGAAAAAATGAGACTGAAATAATGTGGAGACAAAAGCGACGCCCATATTTTTTAGCGCCAAAAATGACGCCACATCCGGAACGCCGACATTTTTGGCGCAAAAGGACGTCAAAAATGACGCAACTTCCGGCGACACGTATGACGCCGGAAACAGAAAAGATTTTTTGCGCCAAAAAAGTCTGCACCAAGAATGACGCAATAAAATGAAGCATTTTCAGCCCCCGCGAGCCTAACAGCCCACAGGGAAAAAAGAGTCAAATTTTTTAAGGTAAGAAAAAATGATTGATTCAAATGCATTATCCCAAATATGAAACTGACTGTCTGAAAATAAGGAATGTTGAACATCCTGAGTCAAGGCAAATAAATGTTTGAATACATATATTTAGAACTTTATAAATAAAGTGCCCAACCATAGCTTAGAGTGTCACAGAAAATAAGATTTACTTACCCCAGGACACTCATCTACATGTTTGTAGAAAGCCAAACCAGTACTGAAACGAAAATCAGCAAAGGTAATGGTATATATAAATAAGAGTATATCGTCGATCTGAAAAGGGAGGTAAGAGATGAATCTCTACGACCGATAACAGAGAACCTATGAAATAGACCCCGTAGAAGGAGATCACTGCATTCAAAATAGGCAATACTCTCCTCACATCCCTCTGACATTCACTGCACGCTGAGAGGAAAACCGGGCTCCAACTTGCTGCGGAGCGCATATCAACGTAGAATCTAGCACAAACTTACTTCACCACCTCCATAGGAGGCAAAGTTTGTAAAAACTGAATTGTGGGTGTGGTGAGGGGTGTATTTATAGGCATTTTGAGGTTTGGGAAACTTTGCCCCTCCTGGTAGGAATGTATATCCCATACGTCACTAGCTCATGGACTCTTGCTAATTACATGAAAGAAATCAAGCAAGCTCCACATATAGCGGTTCCATCACAAGCCACACAATACCTCTCCTTGTAAGCGTTTTCTCGTCAGGGGATTTTCGTTGCTATTTATTAAAAGGATGTTTGTTCCGTGCCATAAGTTTCAAGAGTTACCTCCCAGCAAGTTCCACATCACTATGGCAGAAAGAGTCCTGCAACACAACATCGGACGTCAGAGCGCTTAGCCATCGTCTACACGCGTTTCACCCCCATTGGCTGATCAATAGAGATTTGTCAGGGTATAATGATGTATTAGGACCATGTTCAATTTATTGGTTTGTCAAGGTCCAGCCCACTAACAAATGGTTGTCAATGACATTTCACCATTCGTTAGTGGGCTGAACCATCAGATGTGCTTAAAGCTGTTATGCTATTTTTATGTGATGCTATGTATTATTGTATAATTTTCTAGGTTTTTGTTTGAGCACTGTTTTTTTCTGAACCTTGCACTTTGAGATATGTGCATAGCTATGATGACCGGATAAGCCTTTGTATAGAATATATACGCATAAAAAAATAAAAAAAAAATTAAAAAAAAAGTGTTAAATTCCCTTACTTTATATACCAGGACTACTACAGTATATACTAGGTATCTATCTTTAGTCTGTTTTAAAGAAATATTATTATTATATCTAAAATAAAGTAATAATCATTTTTTGAGTTTGCTTTAATTCTAAAATTTGGATTTTATAGTTCTGTATAGGGTATAGCTGCTTTACATAGAGTATAGTTTGTATAGGGTATAGTTTTGCTTTGGGTAACGTTTTGTATAGGGTATAGTTTTGCATTGCTTATGGTTTTGCATAGGGTATAGTTTTTGCATAGTTGATATAGGATTATATTACAATAACCCTGGAGGGGGTTGCACCACCACTGATGTAAACTTATAAAATAATAAAAATATATATATATAATATATAAATGTAGGCAGGCTATATAAAAATGTTTGCTAAAATAATTTGCTAAATATGATTCATATAGTAGGAAACACCAGGTCGCTCCACTTCATATCACATAGGTACCAGCAGTGATCAACTCTGTAGAGTCAAACAACAACAAAGGGGTGTCACATAGCGTAATCTTGTTAAAAATGTAGGAAGTGTTGAAAGAATTAGACTCACAATGTTGTCAGCACGGACAATTTACAGTACTAAAAAGCCGGCTTACTCTCACAGCGGTCAGTTTACGGAGCCTCCGACACAGCATCAATGAACTTCTGCCACCACTTTGTCCTAATGTAATAAACAGCTAAAATATAGTGTGTTAAGAAATACACTAGGTTTAAAGCTACGGCGCTCTATGCAGAGCTTAATAAGTGCAGTTTCCGGCTATTTCTAAAATCTCTTTTAATACATGAATAATCAAATTAAATAATCATAATGTGCACAATACATATAGTAAAATCATAAATACAAATACATATGAAGCAACGTTGCTTTTAAAACATTACATCATATGCCTAAATAAATAAAAATAAAATAAACGATGAGTGAAAAAGTTCAGAGCAATCATTTTTATGTGTTTGTTCATTTCTAGTGTTTTCTGTGTAATCTTCCCTTCTCCATTTGTGTGAAATATATTTTTTATCATCTGGGTGATTTATGTGCATAAGGTAATCTTCCTTATCTCTTGTGAATTTGTTTAGTTTTTAGGAGTTCTTCTTTAGTGGATGCCATTAATGTTTTAATTTCTGTTTCTTTTCTTTTAAATTCTAACTCTTTATAACTCTTTATCATGTGAAAGTTTAGCTTCTAGACCTTTAATTTCTATTTCTAATTTAGTATTAATCTCATTTCTGTATTCTTTAATTAATTTCATTAAATCGTAGGAGGCTTCTTCTTATATATTGTTAAAAACCAAAATTAGGATACAAAAAAGGATAATTATATACTGCGCTAGATAAAAAAGCAATTAAAACCACAGCTTAGGGGAAATTTCCCCATTTTCCCAGGTGCAAATGTGAAAAACAGTTAAAATACATGGTGCGATCCGATATACGGCGGAGGTTTCGGCGCAAGCGTGGAAACCTGCGCCACCCGTAGTTTCACTTCGCACATCGGGCTATCACATATACGGCGCCGACAGTTGCTAAAGTGCCGTAAGTCGGACAAACTAGCGATGTCTAGAAATAAGCGTAAGTACAAATTTCTGGAGTCGCCAGTGACTTACGGCACTTTAGAAACTGCTGCGGCCTAAAAAAACTAACTAAAGTCTTAAATCTCCCGTAACTGTCTAACACGCCTCCCAAAAATAGCCCGACATGTATACCCCTCTATCGCAATCCCCCCTCTCACTCCTAACAATAAATGTATTAACCCCTAGACCGACAACCCTCCACAACGCAATAAGCCTAATTATTAACCCCTAAATTGCCATAGCTCCCACCGCAATAAACCTATCCTAGTATTAACCCCTAACCACCGCTCCCGGACCCCGCCGCCACCTACATTAAATGTATTACCCCCTAATCTGACCCCCCTACACCGCCACCACCTATATTAAATGTATTACCCTCTAATCTGATCCCCCTACACCGCCGCCACCTATATTAAATGTATTAACCCCTAATCTGATCCCCCTACACCGCCACCACCTATATTAAATATATTAACCCCTAAACCTAAGTCTAACCCTAACACCCCCTAACTTAATTATTATTTAAATAAATCTAAATAATATTAATATTATTAACTAAATTATTCCTATTTAAAACTAAATACTTACCTATAAAATAAACCCTAAGATAGCTACAATATAATTAATAATTACATTGTAGCTATTTTAGGGTTTATATTTATTTTACAGGAACTTTGTATTTATTTTAACTAGGTACAATAGCTATTAAATAGTTAATAACTATTTAATAGCTACCTAGTTAAAATAATTACAAAATTACCTGTAAAATAAATCCTAACCTAAGTTACAAATACACCTAACACTACACTATCATATTAAATAAACAATTATCTAAACTAAAATACAATTAAATAAACTAAACTATATTACAAAAAAACAAACACTAAATTACAAAAAACAAAAAAATATTACAAGAATTCTAAGCTAATTACACCTAATCTAAGCCCCCTAATAAAATAAAAAAGCCCCCCAAAATAATAAAATTTCCCTTCCCTAAACTAAATGACAAAAGTAATCAGCTCTATTACCTTTTGCGGGGCATTGCCCCAAAGTAATCAGTTCTTTTACCTGTAAAAAAAGAAACCCCCCCCCCCACATTACAACCCACCACCCACACACCCCTACTCTAAAACCCACCGATCCCTCCTTAAAAAACCTAAGTCTAACCCCAAAATGGTCCTTACCTGTCCTGAAGACCCGCGGAGAAGGTCCTGTTCCAGGCGGTGAAGTCTTCTTCCAAACGGCGACCTCTTCTTCTTCCAGGAACCAGCCGGCGCGGAGAGCGGAGGAGTTGAAGACCGATGACCGCAGAGGAAGACCGTCGACTCTGGAACTGAAGACCAGCCACGCTGGAACTGAAGACCGTGGAGCCATGGAGCGTGTAGGATCCTCTTCATACGATCTCCGCCGTACACTGAATAGGAATTCAAGGTACGCGATTAAAAAACATAATTTATGTAAGAACTTACCTGATAAATTCATTTCTTTCATATTAGCAAGAGTCCATGAGCTAGTGACGTATGGGATATACATTCCTACCAGGAGGGGCAAAGTTTCCCAAACCTCAAAATGCCTATAAATACACCCCTCACCACACCCACAATTCAGTTTAACGAATAGCCAAGAAGTGGGGTGATAAAAAAGTGCGAAAGCATATAAAATAAGGAATTGGAATAATTGTGCTTTATACAAAATCATAACCACCACAAAAAAAGGGCGGGCCTCATGGACTCTTGCTAATATGAAAGAAATGAATTTATCAGGTAAGTTCTTACATAAATTATGTTTTCTTTCATGTAATTAGCAAGAGTCCATGAGCTAGTGACGTATGGGATAATGATTACCCAAGATGTGGATCTTTCCACACAAGAGTCACTAGAGAGGGAGGGATAAAATAAAGACAGCCAATTCCTGCTGAAAATAATCCACACCCAAAATAAAGTTTAACGAAAAACATAAGCAGAAGATTCAAACTGAAACCGCTGCCTGAAGTACTTTTCTACCAAAAAACTGCTTCAGAAGAAGAAAATACATCAAAATGGTAGAATTTAGTAAAAGTATGCAAAGAGGACCAAGTTGCTGCTTTGCAAACTTGATCAACCGAAGCTTCATTCCTAAATGCCCAGGAAGTAGAAACTGACCTAGTAGAATGAGCTGTAATTCTCTGAGGCGGAGTTTTACCCGACTCAACATAGGCAAGATGAATTAAAGATTTCAACCAAGATGCCAAAGAAATGGCAGAAGCTTTCTGGCCTTTTCTAGAACCGGAAAAGATAACAAATAGACTAGAAGTCTTTCTGAAAGATTTAGTAGCTTCAACATAATATTTCAAAGCTCTAACAACATCCAAAGAATGCAACGATTTCTCCTTGGAATTCTTAGGATTAGGACATAATGAAGGAACCACAATTTCTCTACTAATGTTGTTGGAATTCACAACTTTAGGTAAAAATTCAAAAGAAGTTCGCAACACCGCCTTATCCTGATGAAAAATCAGAAAAGGAGACTCACAAGAAAGAGCAGATAATTCAGAAACTCTTCTGGCAGAAGAGATGGCCAAAAGGAACAAAACTTTCCAAGAAAGTAATTTAATGTCCAATGAATGCATAGGTTCAAACGGAGGAGCTTGAAGAGCCCCCAGAACCAAATTCAAACTCCAAGGAGGAGAAATTGACTTAATGACAGGTTTTATACGAACCAAAGCTTGTACAAAACAATGAATATCAGGAAGAATAGCAATCTTTCTATGAAAAAGAACAGAAAGAGCAGAGATTTGTCCTTTCAAGGAACTTGCGGACAAACCTTTATCTAAACCATCCTGAAGAAACTGTAAAATTCTCGGAATTCTAAAAGAATGCCAAGAAAAAAGATGAGAAATACACCAAGAAATATAAGTCTTCCAGACTCTATAATATATCTCTCTAGATACAGATTTACGAGCCTGTAACATAGTATTAATCACAGCGTCAGAGAAACCTCTTTGACGAAGAATCAAGCGTTCAATCTCCATACCTTTAAATTTAAGGATTTCAGATCCTGATGGAAAAAAGGACCTTGTGACAGAAGGTCTGGTCTTAACGGAAGAGTCCACGGTTGGCAAGAGGCCATCCGGACAAGATCCGCATACCAAAACCTGTGAGGCCATGCCGGAGCTACCAGCAGAACAAACAAGCATTCCTTCAGAATCTTGGAGATTACTCTTGGAAGAAGAACTAGAGGCGGAAAGATATAGGCAGGATGATACTTCCAAGGAAGTGATAATGCATCCACTGCCTCCGCCTGAGGATCCCGGGATCTGGACAGATACCTGGGAAGTTTCTTGTTTAGATGGGACGCCATCAAATCTATTTCTGGAAGTTCCCACATTTGAACGATCTGAAGAAACACCTCTGGGTGAAGAGACCATTCGCCCGGATGCAACGTTTGGCGACTGAGATAATTCGCTTCCCAATTGTCTACACCTGGGATATGAACCGCAGAGATTAGACAGGAGCTGGATTCCGCCCAAACCAAAATTCGAGATACTTCTTTCATAGCCAGAGGACTGTGAGTTCCTCCTTGATGATTGATGTATGCCACAGTTGTGACATTGTCTGTCTGAAAACAAATGAACGATTCTCTCTTCAGAAGAGGCCAAAACTGAAGAGCTCTTAAAAGAGTTCCAAAATATTGATCGGTAATCTCACCTCCTGAGATTCCCAAACTCCTTGTGCCGTCAGAGATCCCCACACAGCTCCCCAACCTGTGAGACTTGCATCTGTTGAAATTACAGTCCAGGTCGGAAGCACAAAAGAAGCCCCCTGAATTAAACGATGGTGATCTGTCCACCACGTTAGAGAGTGACGAACAATCGGTTTTAAAGATATTAATTGAGATATCTTTGTGTAATCCTTGCACCATTGATTCAGCATACAAAGCTGAAGAGGTCGCATGTGAAAACGAGCAAAGGGGATCGCGTCCGATGCAGCAGTCATAAGACCTAGAATTTCCATGCATAAGGCTACCGAAGGGAATGATTGTGACTGAAGGTTTCGACAAGCTGCCATCAGTTTTAGACGCCTCTTGTCTGTTAAAGACAGAGTCATGGACACTGAATCTATTTGGAAACCCAGAAAGGTTACCCTTGTCTGAGGAATCAATGAACTTTTTGGTAAATTGATCCTCCAACCATGATCTTGAAGAAACAACACAAGTCGATTCGTATGAAATTCTGCTAAATGTAAAGACTGAGCAAGTACCAAGATATCGTCCAAATAAGGAAATACCACAATACCCTGTTCTCTGATTACAGACAGAAGGGCACCGAGAACCTTTGTAAAAATTCTTGGAGCTGTAGCAAGGCCAAACGGCAGAGCCACAAACTGGTAATGCTTGTCCAGAAAAGAGAATCTCAGGAACCGATAATGATCCGGATGAATCGGAATATGCAGATATGCATCCTGTAAATCTATTGTGGACATATAATTCCCTTGCTGAACAAAGGCAAGATAGTCCTTACAGTTACCATCTTGAACGTTGGTATCCTTACATAACGATTCAATATTTTTAGATCCAGAACTGGTCTGAAGGAATTCTCCTTCTTTGGTACAATGAAGAGATTTGAATAAAACCCCATCCCCTGTTCCTGAACTGGAACTGGCATAATTACTCCAGTCAACTCTAGATCTGAAACACAATTCAGAAATGCTTGAGCTTTTACTGGATTTACTGGGACACAGGAAAGAAAAAATCTCTTTGCAGGAGGTCTCATCTTGAAACCAATTCTGTACCCTTCTGAAACAATGTTCTGAATCCAAAGATTGTGAACAGAATTGATCCAAATTTCTTTGAAAAAACGTAACCTGCCCCCTACCAGCTGAGCTGGAATGAGGGCCGCACCTTCATGTGGACTTAGAAGCAGGCTTTGCCTTTCTGGCTGGCTTGGATTTATTCCAGATTGGAGATGGTTTCCAAACTGAAACTGCTCCTGAGGATGAAGGATCAGGTTTTTGTTCTTTGTTGAAACGAAAGGAACGAAAACGATTATTAGCTCTGTTTTTACCCTTAGATTTTTTATCCTGTGGTAAAAAGGTTCCTTTCCCACCAGTAACAGTTGAAATAATAGAATCCAACTGAGAACCAAATAATTTGTTACCCTGGAAAGAAATGGAAAGTAGAGTTGATTTAGAAGCCATATCAGCATTCCAAGTCTTAAGCCATAAAGCTCTTCTAGCTAAAATAGCTAGAGACATAAACCTGACATCAACTCTGATAATATCAAAGATGGCATCACAGATAAAATTATTAGCATGCTGAAGAAGAATAATAATATCATGAGAATCATGATGTGTTACTTGTTGCGCTAAGGTTTCCAACCAAAAAGTTGAAGCTGCAGCAACATCAGCCAAAGATATAGCAGGTCTAAGAAGATTACCTGAACACAGATAAGCTTTTCTTAGAAAGGATTCAATTTTCCTATCTAAAGGATCCTTAAACGAAGTACCATCTGACGTAGGAATAGTAGTACGTTTAGCAAGGGTAGAAATAGCCCCATCAACTTTAGGGATTTTGTCCCAAAATTCTAATCTGTCAGACGGCACAGGATATAATTGCTTAAAACGTTTAGAAGGAGTAAATGAATTACCCAATTTATCCCATTCTTTGGAAATTACTGCAGAAATAGCATTAGGAACAGGAAAAACTTCTGGAATAACCACAGGAGATTTAAATACCTTATCCAAACGTTTAGAATTAGTATCAAGAGGACCAGAATCCTCTATTTCTAAAGCAATTAGAACTTCTTTAAGTAAAGAACGAATAAATTCCATTTTAAATAAATATGAAGATTTATCAGCATCAACCTCTGAGACAGAATCCTCTGAACCAGAAGAGTCATCAGAATCAGAATGATGATGTTCATTTAAAAATTCATCTGTAGGGAGAGAAGTTTTAAAAGATTTTTTACGTTTACTAGAAGGAGAAATAACAGACATAGCCTTCTTTATGGATTCAGAAACAAAATCTCTTATGTTATCAGGAACATTCTGCACCTTAGATGTTGAAGGAACTGCAACAGGCAATGGTACTTTACTAAAGGAAATATTATCTGCTTTATCAAGTTTGTCATGACAATCAATACAAACAACAGCTGGAGGAATAGCTACCAAAAGTTTACAGCAGATACACTTAGCTTTGGTAGATCCAGCACTAGACAGCGATTTTCCTGTAGTATCTTCTGACTCAGATGCAACGTGAGACATCTTGCAATATGTAAGAGAAAAAACAACAACATATAAAGCAAAATTGATCAAATTCCTTAAATGACAGTTTCAGGAATGGGAAAAAATGCCAAAGAACAAGCTTCTAGCAACCAGAAGCAATGAAAAATGAGACTTAAATAATGTGGAGACAAAAGCGACGCCCATATTTTTTAGCGCCAAATAAGACGCCCACATTATTTGGCGCCTAAATGCTTTTTGGCGCCAAAAATGACGCCACATCCGGAACGCCGACATTTTTGGCGCAAAATAACGTCAAAAAATGACGCAACTTCCGGCGACACGTATGACGCCGGAAACGGAAAAGAATTTTTTGCGCCAAAAAAGTCCGCGCCAAGAATGACGCAATAAAATGAATCATTTTCAGCCCCCGCGAGCCTAACAGCCCACAGGGAAAAAAGTCAAATTTTTGAAGGTAAGAAAAAATGATTAAATCAAATGCATTATCCCAAATATGAAACTGACTGTCTGAAAAATAAGGAAAGTTGAACATTCTGAGTCAAGGCAAATAAATGTTTGAATACATATATTTAGAACTTTATAAACAAAGTGCCCAACCATAGCTTAGAGTGTCACAGAAAATAAGATTTACTTACCCCAGGACACTCATCTACATGTTTGTAGAAAGCCAAACCAGTACTGAAACGAGAATCAGCAGAGGTAATGGTATATATAAGAGTATATCGTCGATCTGAAAAGGGAGGTAAGAGATGAATCTCTACGACCGATAACAGAGAACCTATGAAATAGACCCCGTAGAAGGAGATCACTGCATTCAAATAGGCAATACTCTCCTCACATCCCTCTGACATTCACTGCACGCTGAGAGGAAAACCGGGCTCCAACTTGCTGCGGAGCGCATATCAACGTAGAATCTAGCACAAACTTACTTCACCACCTCCATCGGAGGCAAAGTTTGTAAAACTGAATTGTGGGTGTGGTGAGGGGTGTATTTATAGGCATTTTGAGGTTTGGGAAACTTTGCCCCTCCTGGTAGGAATGTATATCCCATACATCACTAGCTCATGGACTCTTGCTAATTACATGAAAGAAATGGCATCTCTTGAATTCCTATTGGCTGATTTGAGCCTTCAAATTCAAATCAGCCAATCGGATGAGAGCTATTGTAATTCTATTGGCTGATTTGAATAGCCAATAGACTAAGAGCTACTGTAATTCTATTGGCTATTCAAATCAGGTATAAAAGTTATGTTGAGTCGGTAGATAACACCTACAAATGCTCTAAGTTCCTTTTCTTTCCACATGCACATAAAACATTGTCATAATGTGGATTTAAACCGTTGTCTTCTATACCAATAACATAAGATTTCCTAAACTAACCAAGAAACACTGGTCTATCTTCCTGCCAGATTACATGAAGTTTGATCCAGTTTGTTTATATTATAGCGTTATCTAAATATTTGCTACATTATTAACAAATTTATATATTTTTTTAAATATCGTTATTATCTGATATTTAAAGGGACACTCAAGTCAAAATTTAACTTTCATGATTCAGATAAAGCAGCAATTTTAAACAACTTTACAATTTACTTCCATTAATAAAATGTGCACAGTCTTTTTATATTTACACTTTTTGAGTCACCAGCTCCTACTGAGCATGTGCAAGAATTCACAGAATATACGTATATGCATTTGTGATTGGCTGATGGCTGTCACATGGTACAGGGGGAGTGGAAATAGACATAACTTTAAAACTTGTCAGAAAAAAAATCTTCTACTCATTTAAAGTTCAGACTATGGGGCCAATTTATCATTGTGCGGGCAGACATGATCCGCTGTAGCGAATCATGTCCGCCGCACATTGATAAATGCAGACAGCATACGTTGTCAGCATTTATCATTGCACAAGCATTTCTTGTTAAATACTAGTACAATGCAGCCCCCTGCACATTCGCAGCAAATCGGCCACTAGCAGGGGGTGTCAATTAGGATGACTGCTATCCGCAACCTCAGAAGTGTTGGATGAGTTAAGGAGGGTCTTACGACCGCTGTTTCTTAACTTTTGTTTCTAGCGAGCCTAAAGGCTCGCGCAAAAACTGCTGCATTTGCAGCTTAAAGGGACACTGAACCCAAATTCTTTCTTTTTTTATACAAATAGAGCATGACATTTTAAGCAACTTTCTAATTTACTCCTATTATCACATTTTCTTCATTCTCTTGGTATCTTTATTTGAAATGCAAGAATGTAAGTTTAGATGCCGGCACATTTTTGGTGAACAACCTGGGTTGTTCTTGCTGATTGGTGGATAAATTCATCCATCAATTAAAAAGTGCTGTCCAGAGGTCTGAACCAAAAAAAGCTTAGATGCCTTCTTTTTCAAATAAAGATAGCAAGAGAACAAAGAAAAAATTATAATAGGAGTAAATTAGAAAGTTGCTCTATCTGAATCACGAAAGAAAAAAACTGAGTTCAGTATCCCTTTAATAATTTGGCCCCTATGTGCTATTACGTTGTCTTTTTATTGGGCATTTGTTGACTATGCAAAGCTTCTGTATTTACTGATCCTTTAAGTGCAATTACAGGCAATCAATAAGGAAATAGTACAGAAATGTTACCTGAGTAGCCAATAAAATACTTATTTTCTGGTTTTAAAAATACTTATAGGGACAGTGTACTGTAATTTTCTCCCCCTCTTAAAGGGACATGAAACCCAATTTTTTTCTTTCATGATTTAGATAGAGAATACAATTTTAAAGAACTTTCTAATTTACTTATATTATCTAATTTTACCTGCTGAAGTTTATTAAATTGTTTGCACATAAATTCTTTACCTTTATTTTGTCAATTGAAAGAGTTAGTTTTTTTTTAAGTGAAATTTTTTTTTTTATTTATTGAAGTCTCCCAACTCCACCAGCAAAATCACAACAATGTATACATCACATCTCATATCAATACAGAATAGTAGCGCATGTAATACAATGTGTAAGGTAGTTATAAAGGATATCTAATTCGCATACAAGAATAACATAGTTTTAAACTTTTTATCTCCTTAAGGTAGAGTAAGGTACGGCCTCTTATATTGCAGATAGGACTCATTACACCCGAAAAGAAAGAAGGAGTAATTAGAATACCTATCTTAGAGAAGAAGGAAAGAAGGAGAGGGACATAAGAGGAAAAGTAAAGAATGAAGTAAAGATTGAAGTAAAGATTGAGTGCTCGTAGAACTTTCCATTAATTAATTCCAACCTCCTATTAGGCCCTTGTTTCAACGGCTCTTCTTGTTTGCATCCTAACAGTGTCCTCCCAAACTATCCATTCCTCCCAAACTTTTAGGAACTCCTGTCTTTTGTCTAATAGGGACGATGCTATGTTCTCCATTTGATAATAATATCTAATTTTGTTTAGGATAACATCGTAGTGGGGGACTGATGTTTTCCAATGTTTAGCCATCACTGTCCTAGTTGCAGTACATATTATACCTACTAGTTTTAATGATTGTCTGTGTAATCCCTCAATAGGGAAGTGTAGTAGGGCCTGTTCCATACTTAGCTTAATTCGTCTATTAAAGATATTGCTTAGGAGTTCAGAGGTGGCGTCCCAAACTTTTTTACTTTCGGGACAATCCCACCACATATGATTGTATGTACCCTCTATCTGGCAACCTCGGTAGCATTGAGATGACCTAGCCATGTTAGGTTCCAGCTGATAGTATTTAAATCTACTGGGGTAGTTATACCATCTATATACAACTTTAATATAATTTTCCTTTAGGTTTGCGCTAACAGAACACGCTAGGCCTTTCTGGATCGTGGTTGCCCATTCTGTTGAGTCTCTAACAAGGTTAACCTCATCTTCCCATTTTTTAATAAAGTATAACTTCTCAGGGTGTCTGCCAACAGACAACAACCTATAAAGACTAGAGATTGTACCCCTGATTCGGGAATCGGATTGACAAAATTTCTCATAAAGTGTGGGAGTGTTCGATGTTCTTAGTCTGCGGATCTTATCTATCCTATTTTTGAGTTGGAAATAGTGGAACCAGGAATGCGGTGTGGAAGGTTGGAGGTCGTGATATTGCTGGAACGAGATAATCTCAGAATTTTGTAGTGCATCAGCAATTCTATACAAACTTTTGTTGGCCCATATTGTGTTAGTGTGGGTATTATGGTGGTCCGAGAATATGGACAGCGGTGTAAGAGGGGAGCCCTCCGGAATCAAATTATATCTTTTTTGTATCCTATCCCATAGTCTCAGGGTGTGTCCTAGTGATGTACAATTTGTCCAGGAGTCTGGTCTATCTTTTTTAGGTGTCCAGAACATCTGATAGACTGGGTTAAGGTTTAATATATCTCCCTCTAGCTGAACCCAGGCTAGTTCACTATTAGAATTATGTAGGAGTGCTGTTTGAGCTAACCTAGCAGCATTGTAATACACTTGGAAATCAGGTACTCCCAGTCCCCCTTCAGTTTTAGGTTGCAAAAGGGTTCGCCTATTTATTCTCGCTTTCTTATTAGCCCAGATGAAATCAAAAACGTTTTTTTGGACGATTTTAAGATCTTTTGTGGGGATATCTACAGGTAGTGATCTAAATAGGTACAGCAATTTTGGAAGTATCACCATCTTACTGACTACCATTTTACCATAGAACGAAATTTTATATGTGCTCCAGGACTTCATTTCTTTATGGAGGTGTTTGTATAGCGGAGGATAATTTAGTTTATATAACTCTTTTAGGTTGGAAGGGAGAAAAACTCCGAGATATTTGATCGCCCTAGTAGCCCACTTAAAATCAAAATTAATTTCCAACAGTTTTTTGGTATGACTGGGGAGATGAACCTCAATGGCTTCACACTTGTCATTATTAACCTTGTAACCCGAAAGGGTGCCAAAGGTTGATAGAAGCTCATATAAAATTGGTAGAGATAGTAGTGGTTTGCTAATTGTTAGGATGATGTCATCAGCGAATAGGGAAAGTTTGTGATCTTTTTTACCTACTGTTATACCGGAGATATCTCTGTGGTTTCTAATGCTAGCGGCTAAGGGCTCAATGCACATGGCAAATAGCAGGGGCGACAATGGGCACCCCTGCCTGGTACCATTATTGATATAGATTCTTTTGGATTGATAACCTGCTACTCTAAGATAAGCTGATGGCTTACTATAGATGGCCTGAATCGCTTTACTAAAGGAACCTGAGATTCCAAACTGTGATAGAGTTTCATTCATGTAATCCCAATGGATTCTGTCGAATGCCTTCTCTGCGTCCAAAGATAGGAACAGAGAAGGCACTCTTTCTTTTGTCGCAAAGTCAATCAAGTCGATGACCCTGCGTACATTGTCTGGGGCCAGAGTTAGTTTTTTTTTATAGATTAGGTGTTTTTTTTGGGGGGGGGGGTCGGCAAAAGAGCTGAATGCCCTTTTCAGGGCAATTGGTAATTATTTTTTTTTAGATAGTTTTTTATTTTATTTGAGGCGGGTTGAGGGTGGGGGTGTAATGTTAGAGGTGTTAGTGGGGGTTTTATCATCAAAGAGCCGATCGCTTTAGGGCAACTATTGTTAGTTTATTTTTAGAATAGGGCTTTTTTATTTTGGGGTGTTTTTTTAAGGAGTATTAGAGTAAGATTAATAATTCTGTTATTGTTTTCGGTAATTACTTTTTTATTTTCTGTAATTTTAGAGTTTTTTATTTTTTGTAATGCTACTGTTTGTTAGGTTTTTTTAGTCATTTTTTAGTCATGTTTTTGTCTTTATGTAATGTGTTATGTTTTTATTTTTTTAAATGGATGGTATTTTATTTTATTTTTTTAAGTAATGTTAGGTTTATTTTAAGGAAAACATAATTTATGTAAGAACTTACCTGATAAATTCATTTCTTTCATATTAGCAAGAGTCCATGAGCTAGTGACGTATGGGATATACATTCCTACCAGGAGGGGCAAAGTTTCCCAAACCTCAAAATGCCTATAAATACACCCCTCACCACACCCACAATTCAGTTTAACGAATAGCCAAGAAGTGGGGTGATAAAAAAGTGCGAAAGCATATAAAATAAGGAATTGGAATAATTGTGCTTTATACAAAATCATAACCACCACAAAAAAAGGGCGGGCCTCATGGACTCTTGCTAATATGAAAGAAATGAATTTATCAGGTAAGTTCTTACATAAATTATGTTTTCTTTCATGTAATTAGCAAGAGTCCATGAGCTAGTGACGTATGGGATAATGATTACCCAAGATGTGGATCTTTCCACACAAGAGTCACTAGAGAGGGAGGGATAAAATAAAGACAGCCAATTCCTGCTGAAAATAATCCACACCCAAAATAAAGTTTAATGAAAAACATAAGCAGAAGATTCAAACTGAAACCGCTGCCTGAAGTACTTTTCTACCAAAAACTGCTTCAGAAGAAGAAAATACATAAAAATGGTAGAATTTAGTAAAAGTATGCAAAGAGGACCAAGTTGCTGCTTTGCAAATCTGATCAACCGAAGCTTCATTCCTAAACGCCCAGGAAGTAGAAACTGACCTAGTAGAATGAGCTGTAATCCTCTGAGGCGGAGTTTTACCCGACTCAACATAGGCAAGATGAATTAAAGATGTCAACCAAGATGCCAAAGAAATGGCAGAAGCTTTCTGGCCTTTTCTAGAACCGGAAAAGATAACAAATAGACTAGAAGTCTTTTCAGAAAGATTTAGTAGCTTCAACATAATATTTCAAAGCTCTAACAACATCCAAAGAATGCAACGATTTCTCCTTAGAATTCTTAGGATTAGGACATAATGAAGGAACCACAATTTCTCTACTAATGTTGTTGGAATTCACAACTTTAGGTAAAAATTCAAAAGAAGTTCGCAGCACCGCCTTATCCTGATGAAAAATCAGAAAAGGAGACTCACAAGAAAGAGCAGATAATTCAGAAACTCTTCTGGCAGAAGAGATGACCAAAAGGAACAAAACTTTCCAAGAAAGTAATTTAATGTCCAATGAATGCATAGGTTCAAATGGAGGAGCTTGAAGAGCCCCCAGAACCAAATTCAAACTCCAAGGAGGAGAAATTGACTTAATGACAGGTTTTATACGAACCAAAGCTTGTACAAAACAATGAATATCAGGAAGAATAGCAATCTTTCTGTGAAAAAGAACAGAAAGAGCAGAAATTTGTCCTTTCAAGGAACTTGCGGACAAACCCTTATCTAAACCATCCTGAAGAAACTGTAAAATTCTCGGTATTCTAAAAGAATGCCAAGAAAAATGATGAGAAAGACACCAAGAAAACATAATTTATGTAAGAACTTACCTGATAAATTCATTTCTTTCATATTAGCAAGAGTCCATGAGCTAGTGACGTATGGGATATACATTCCTACCAGGAGGGGCAAAGTTTCCCAAACCTCAAAATGCCTATAAATACACCCCTCACCACACCCACAATTCAGTTTAACGAATAGCCAAGAAGTGGGGTGATAAAAAAGTGCGAAAGCATATAAAATAAGGAATTGGAATAATTGTGCTTTATACAAAATCATAACCACCACAAAAAAAGGGCGGGCCTCATGGACTCTTGCTAATATGAAAGAAATGAATTTATCAGGTAAGTTCTTACATAAATTATGTTTTCTTTCATGTAATTAGCAAGAGTCCATGAGCTAGTGACGTATGGGATAATGATTACCCAAGATGTGGATCTTTCCACACAAGAGTCACTAGAGAGGGAGGGATAAAATAAAGACAGCAAATTCTTGCTGAAAATAATCAACACCCAAAATAAAGTTTAACGAAAAACATAAGCAGAAGATTCAAACTGAAACCGCTGCCTGAAGTACTTTTCTACCAAAAACTGCTTCAGAAGAAGAAAATACATAAAAATGGTAGAATTTAGTAAAAGTATGCAAAGAGGACCAAGTTGCTGCTTTGCAAATCTGATCAACCGAAGCTTCATTCCTAAACGCCCAGGAAGTAGAAACTGACCTAGTAGAATGAGCTGTAATTCTCTGAGGCGGTGTTTTACCCGACTCAACATAGGCAAGATGAATTAAAGATTTCAACCAAGATGCCAAAGAAATGGCAGAAGCTTTCTGGCCTTTTCTAGAACCGGAAAAGATAACAATAGACTAGAAGTCTTTCGGAAAGATTTAGTAGCTTCAACATAATATTTCAAAGCTCTAACAACATCCAAAGAATGCAACGATTTCTCCTTAGAATTCTTAGGATTAGGACATAATGAAGGAACCACAATTTCTCTACTAATGTTGTTGGAATTCACAACTTTAGGTAAAAATTCAAAAGAAGTTCGCAACACCGCCTTATCCTGATGAAAAATCAGAAAAGGAGACTCACAAGAAAGAGCAGATAATTCAGAAACTCTTCTGGCAGAAGAGATGGCCAAAAGGAACAAAACTTTCCAAGAAAGTAATTTAATGTCCAATGAATGCATAGGTTAAAACGGAGGAGCTTGAAGAGCCCCCAGAACCAAATTCAAACTCCAAGGAGGAGAAATTGACTTAATGACAGGTTTTATACGAACCAAGGCTTGTACAAAACAATGAATATCAGGAAGAATAGCAATCTTTCTGTGAAAAAGAACAGAAAGAGCAGAGATTTGTCCTTTCAAGGAACTTGCGGACAAACCTTTATCTAAACCATCCTGAAGAAACTGTAAAATTCTCGGTATTCTAAAAGAATGCCAAGAAAAATGATGAGAAATACACCAAGAAATATAAGTCTTCCAGACTCTATAATATATCTCTCTAGATACAGATTTACGAGCCTGTAACATAGTATTAATCACAGAGTCAGAGAAACCTCTTTGACGAAGAATCAAGCGTTCAATCTCCATACCTTTAAATTTAAGGATTTCAGATCCTGATGGAAAAAAGGACCTTGTGACAGAAGGTCTGGTCTTAACGGAAGAGTCCACGGTTGGCAAGAGGCCATCCGGACAAGATCTGCATACCAAAACCTGTGAGGCCATGCCGGAGCTACCAGCAGAACAAACGAGCATTCCTTCAGAATCTTGGAGATTACTCTTGGAAGAAGAACTAGAGGCGGAAAGATATAGGCAGGATGATACTTCCAAGGAAGTGATAATGCATCCACTGCTTCCGCCTGAGGATCCCGGGATCTGGACAGATACCTGGGAAGTTTCTTGTTTAGATGGGACGCCATCAAATCTATTTCTGGAAGTTCCCACATTTGAACAATCTGAAGAAATACCTCTGGGTGAAGAGACCATTCGCCCGGATGCAACGTTTGGCGACTGAGATAATCCGCTTCCCAATTGTCTACACCTGGGATATGAACCGCAGAGATTAGACAGGAGCTGGATTCCGCCCAAACCAAAATTCGAGATACTTCTTTCATAGCCAGAGGACTGTGAGTTCCTCCTTGATGATTGATGTATGCCACAGTTGTGACATTGTCTGTCTGAAAACAAATGAACGATTCTCTCTTCAGAAGAGGCCAAAACTGAAGAGCTCTGAAAATTGCACGGAGTTCCAAAATATTGATCGGTAATCTCACCTCCTGAGATTCCCAAACTCCTTGTGCCGTCAGAGATCCCCACACAGCTCCCCAACCTGTGAGACTTGCATCTGTTGAAATTACAGTCCAGGTCGGAAGCACAAAAGAAGCCCCCTGAATTAAACGATGGTGATCTGTCCACCACGTTAGAGAGTGTCGAACAATCGGTTTTAAAGATATTAATTGAGATATCTTTGTGTAATCCTTGCACCATTGATTCAGCATACAAAGCTGAAGAGGTCGCATGTGAAAACGAGCAAAGGGGATCGCGTCCGATGCAGCAGTCATAAGACCTAGAATTTCCATGCATAAGGCTACCGAAGGGAATGATTGTGACTGAAGGTTTCGACAAGCTGCAATCAGTTTTAGACGTCTCTTGTCTGTTAAAGACAGAGTCATGGACACTGAATCTATCTGGAAACCCAGAAAGGTTACCCTTGTCTGAGGAATCAATGAACTTTTTGGTAAATTGATCCTCCAACCATGATCTTGAAGAAACAACACAAGTCGATTCGTATGAAATTCTGCTAAATGTAAAGACTGAGCAAGTACCAAGATATCGTCCAAATAAGGAAATACCACAATACCCTGTTCTCTGATTACAGACAGAAGGGCACCGAGAACCTTTGTAAAAATTCTTGGATCTGTAGCTAGGCCAAACGGCAGAGCCACAAACTGGTAATGCTTGTCCAGAAAAGAGAATCTCAGGAACTGATAATGATCTGGATGAATCGGAATATGCAGATATGCATCCTGTAAATCTATTGTGGACATATAATTCCCTTGCTGAACAAAAGGCAAGATAGTCCTTACAGTTACCATCTTGAACGTTGGTATCCTTACATAACGATTCAATATTTTTAGATCCAGAACTGGTCTGAAGGAATTCTCCTTCTTTGGTACAATGAAGAGATTTGAATAAAACCCCATCCCCTGTTCCTGAACTGGAACTGGCATAATTACTCCAGTCAACTCTAGATCTGAAACACAATTCAGAAATGCTTGAGCTTTTACTGGATTTACTGGGACACGGGAAAGAAAAAATCTCTTTGCAGGAGGTCTCATCTTGAAACCAATTCTGTACCCTTCTGAAACAATGTTCTGAATCCAAAGATTGTGAACAGAATTGATCCAAATTTCTTTGAAAAAACGTAACCTGCCCCCTACCAGCTGAGCTGGAATGAGGGCCGCACCTTCATGTGGACTTAGAAGCAGGCTTTGCCTTTCTGGCTGGCTTGGATTTATTCCAGATTGGAGATGGTTTCCAAACTGAAACTGCTCCTGAGGATGAAGGATCAGACTTTTGTTCTTTGTTGAAACGAAAGGAACGAAAACGATTATTAGCCCTGTTTTTACCTTTAGATTTTTTATCCTGTGGTAAAAAAGTTCCTTTCCCACCAGTAACAGTTGAAATAATAGAATCCAACCAACCAAATAATTTGTTACCTTGGAAAGAAATGGAAAGTAGAGTTGATTTAGAAGCCATATCAGCATTCCAAGTCTTAAGCCATAAAGCTCTTCTAGCTAAAATAGCTAGAGACATAAACCTGACATCAACTCTGATAATATCAAAGATGGCATCACAGATAAAATTATTAGCATGCTGAAGAAGAAGAATAATATCATGAGAATCATGATGTGTTACTTGTTGCGCTAAAGTTTCCAACCAAAAAGTTGAAGCTGCAGCAACATCAGCCAAAGATATAGCAGGTCTAAGAAGATTACCTGAACACAGATAAGCTTTTCTTAGAAAGGATTCAATTTTCCTATCTAAAGGATCCTTAAACGAAGTACCATCTGACGTAGGAATAGTAGTACGTTTAGCAAGGGTAGAAATAGCCCCATCAACTTTAGGGATTTTGTCCCAAAATTCTAATCTGTCAGACGGCACAGGATATAATTAATTAAAACGTTTAGAAGGAGTAAATGAATTACCCAATTTATCCCATTCTTTGGAAATTACTGCAGAAATAGCATTAGGAACAGGAAAAACTTCTGGAATAACCACAGGAGATTTAAATACCTTATCCAAACGTTTAGAATTAGTATCAAGAGGACCAGAATCCTCTATTTCTAAAGCAATTAGAACTTCTTTAAGTAAAGAACGAATAAATTCCATTTTAAATAAATATGAAGATTTATCAGCATCAACCTCTGAGACAGAATCCTCTGTACCAGAAGAGTCATCAGAATCAGAATGATGATGTTCATTTAAAAATTCATCTGTAGGGAGAGAAGTTTTAAAAGATTTTTTACGTTTACTAGAAGGAGAAATAACAGACATAGCCTTCTTTATGGATTCAGAAACAAAATCTCTTATGTTATCAGGAACATTCTGCACCTTAGATGTTGAAGGAACTGCAACAGGCAATGGTACTTTACTAAAGGAAATATTATCTGCATTAACAAGTTTGTCATGACAATCAATACAAACAACAGCCGGAGGAATAGCTACCAAAAGTTTACAGCAGATACACTTAGCTTTGGTAGATCCAGCACTAGACAGCGATTTTCCTGTAGTATCTTCTGACTCAGATGCAACGTGAGACATCTTGCAATATGTAAGAGAAAAAACAACATATAAAGCAAAATTGATCAAATTCCTTAAATGACAGTTTCAGGAATGGGAAAAAATGCCAAAGGACAAGCTTCTAGCAACCAGAAGCAATGAAAAATGAGACTTAAATAATGTGGAGACAAAAGCGACGCCCATATTTTTTAGCGCCAAATAAGACGCCCACATTATTTGGCGCCTAAATGCTTTTGGCGCCAAAAATGACGCCACATCCGGAACGCCGACATTTTTGGCGCAAAATAACGTCAAAAAATGACGCAACTTCCGGCGACACGTATGACGCCGGAAACGGAAAAGAATTTTTGCGCCAAAAAAGTCCGCGCCAAGAATGACGCAATAAAATGAAGCATTTTCAGCCCCCGCGAGCCTAACAGCCCACAGGGAAAAGAGTCAAATTTTTGAAGGTAAGAAAAAATGAATAATTCAAATGCATAATCCCAAATATGAAACTGACTGTCTGAAAAATAAGGAAAGTTGAACATTCTGAGTCAAGGCAAATAAATGTTTGAATACATATATTTAGAACTTTATAAACAAAGTGCCCAACCATAGCTTAGAGTGTCACAGAAAATAAGATTTACTTACCCCAGGACACTCATCTACATCTTTGTAGAAAGCCAAACCAGTACTGAAACGAGAATCAGCAGAGGTAATGGTATAAATAAGAGTATATCGTCGATCTGAAAAGGGAGGTAAGAGATGAATCTCTACGACCGATAACAGAGAACCTATGAAATAGACCCCGTAGAAGGAGATCACTGCATTCAAATAGGCAATACTCTCCTCACATCCCTCTGACATTCACTGCACGCTGAGAGGAAAACCGGGCTCCAACTTGCTGCGGAGCGCATATCAACGTAGAATCTAGCACAAACTTACTTCACCACCTCCATCGGAGGCAAAGTTTGTAAAACTGAATTGTGGGTGTGGTGAGGGGTGTATTTATAGGCATTTTGAGGTTTGGGAAACTTTGCCCCTCCTGGTAGGAATGTATATCCCATACGTCACTAGCTCATGGACTCTTGCTAATTACATGAAAGAAATTTATTTTTACAGGTAAGTTATTTTTTTAAGGTAGTTAGGCTATATTTTGTAAGATTTGGGTATTTTAATTTGGGATAAGTTAGGGAGTGTTAGGTTAGGGGGCTAAGATGTTAGTTTTTGACTTTGCAATGTGGGTGGTTGGCTGGCGGTTTAGGGGGTTGATAGTGTAGTTTAGTGTTTGCAATGGGGGGTGGTTTAGGGGTTAATCTGTTGCTAATCTGTCTGCCAGCACTTTCTTAAAAATACTATAATCGCTATTTAATAATCTGGCCTGTGAGATCAGAGTGTTATCTATCAGCTTTTGGTATTACACAAATATGTGCTTCAGTAAATCTTTGACTGGAAGAAAATAGAAAAATACCCTGTTTGCTGCTAGGAGTAAAAAAATGCCAGACCTGGAGCTTTGTCATCAAGGAGAATTTTGTGATATTAATTGAGCTGCTTGTCTGGGCTGTTTTGCCCAATTTGCTGGACTAGATCACCTTCTTCACCTCGTGAAGCTAGATCGGGGAATTTAGCCTAGCTGTTCCTTGGTAAGTCTATTAGTTTTTATTTCATTCCAGAAGTTTTGTTTCTTTGTGTCATCAATTTGTTGTCCAGAGTAAATTATTAAAGGGACTTGTAATATGTCACAAATTTGTGTAAAATTGCTTTAGTGTATGTTGTATTTTAACTGCTGTTACCAAAAGTCTTCCTGCCTTGTTTGTAGGTCTATAGAAGCGCCCCTCTTTCTGTATGTATAAAACTCAGAGGTTTGCTGTTGGAGATGTGTCCCTAAAAGATTTAATATTATAATAATTGGTTCTGGTAGCGGCTGTTGGATTTTTCAGATATCTGTTATAGACATTAGCAAACAAGCATAGCATTTGTTAGATTATTATTTTTTATTTTTAGCATTATAAACTGTTGTGATAATGTGATCTGACCTCACAATACTGCCGTAGATGCATTCCAGAATAAATGAAGAGAACTTGTATGTGCTGCACTGTGAATTTTAGAAAATAGTTAGCGTAGTTGGGCCTATAGTGTTGACCTATACTAGGTAAACAAATTAGTCTAAAAATGGATTGTTGAAGGACAATTACTTAGGCTAAAATAGAATATAAAAACATACACAATACTAAAAAAATTGAAAACCTCAAATTTAATACAATTTATATAATAAATAAAATAATAATCAATGTGTTTAACCCTCTAAATTCATACAAAATCTCTATAGACTATAACAATGTTTTTAGACTTAAATCTAAAGGCAAGTGATTCAAAATCCTTAGGGCAAAATAGTGCTCAAAAAGAAAACGTCACCTTAAAACAATATTGTTAAAATACTTTGCAAATACCGGTAGATGCTAATGTAATAATCCTTCCTTGAAACGTTATTTTGGGTAATATGGGATCGCTTGAGAAAGGCTGCCTGGACAGCTGAAACGCGTAGCGTTTGTTTTTTGGTTCCATACAAGCAGATTGTGCTGCAAGATTGGGGAAGCTGTTTCCCGGGACACCAGACGGACCAATTACTAGGACCCTCCCGAAGTCAGCGTGCAGTTCCATGAGCGTTCTAAAGAGACGCTGAACAATTAAACGGAGGTACTGCAATAAGATCCGGAACGGAACGGAGGAGCAACTACCACATAGTAAGACTCTGTTGATTATACCAGGATAACATCTTTTACCCAAAATAATGTTTCAAGGAAGGATTATTACATTAGCATCTACCAGTATTTGCAAAGTATTTAAACAATATTGTTTTAAGGTGACGTTTTTTCTTTGAGCACTATTTTGCCCTAAGGATTTGGAATCACTTGCCTCATCGATTTAAGCCTAAAAAACATAATTTATGTAAGAACTTACCTGATATCCGGAAGGAGCGGAAGGGGTGGAGCCACGCACTGTGTTAGCGTGGAGGTACTCTGAGCGGGAAGGAGTACAACCGCTCTCCAACACACACCGGCAAGCCATCCTTGGGGCCGTGTTTTTCTTTAGACGGCCGGCAGATACCAAAGCTCTGGCTGAGAGCAGCTTGCATCCCGGATCAATTGCAGGGGAATGAGGCCTCTTCCCCAGGCCTATGCTGACCGATATCGGGCCCAATGTTAAAGCACCATTGAGGAGGTCATAAGGTGACACAGCGCTACAGGGCAAACAACAGTGAGGCCAAAGGCTTGGAAACAACAGGCACGTGAGTGGTGAAAACTGCATGAATGGCCACGCCAACAGCATGACAAGATTGGAGTTCTGCTGTGATAAAGAGGTATCCCAACTGCGACTTGGTGGACTCTGGTAAGGTAACCGGAGGGGGGTACGTTATAAGATAAGAAAGCTGCAACTTTCCAAAGACACTGCAGAACTAAGCAGCCCATCCGCAATTGATGGACACTAGCAAGAGAGCTGGTGAGGGGCGAAAAACTGCAGAGAAGTGAGACATTCACAAAACGTCTATAGAGAGAGGCTTAAAAGCAATAAAGTAGCCTTGGTTGTGTTTCAAAACGGAATATCTGGTGGAACAGAGTTTTGTCATATTGGGGAACTTGCAGCAATATTAATCCCAGACTCAGGAACTGCTTAACTGTTAAAATTCTGGCTAAAAATGCAAAGGGTTTCTCCCCAGCAATATTAATCCCAGACTCAGGAACTGCTTAACTGTCAAAATTCTGGCTAAAAATACAAAGGGTTTTTCCCCACGGAACAATCTGCTGCAATAATTAAGGGAAACAATAGAGAGCCCCACTGCCTTGATCTGACAGTTGTATACACAGATAGGGGCAAATATGTCTCAAAAAGATCTTATGAGTGCATGATAAACCCTAACCCTGGCAGTCTTACTTAAATAAGGCTACATCATAAGCTGAATAATTATTTGTTTATTGTTACCAAAGAGTTTAATCTAAAAAAATTTCAATGCTTTTTTTTTTTTTTTGAATGATTTTGTTTGGTTAAATACAAAGAAACAAAAGGATCTGCTAAAATTTAGTTACACGCTGTACATATCCTGCACTTCTAACCAGAGATAGCAATTCTAAAAGGAAAAAAGAAGGAAAGGGGGGGGGAAACCTTTCTTTTTCTTTTTTTCTGGATGGGTTTACCTTATTGCAATTTGATTTGCTAGCATAAATTTTTTATTGTATATAACTTGCTAAAGGTCTCCCATAGGATATTTATATTTATTCTCTGCTCCAAAAGAGAAGGCCTGAGAGATTGAAACCTAGGATTGAAACTACTCATAGAATTAAGATATATTACCTAGAGAGTATTTGTAGCAGGTTCTGCCAGGTTAACATCTGTATGGGCTTATTTTTTTTAATTTTATGATATACATATAAATTCTCTTTCTTGCATATATCTCTTTAAAGGTTTTCTATAAGTTATCTATATTTTTGGCACAGAATAAGAAGGCCTGAGAAGAGTGAAATCTAGGCTTACTAGGGCTGGAAATATTTATAGAATTGAGATAAATTGCTCTGAAAAATATATATAAAGACAACTGATCTGTACGTGTAAAAGGGAACGTATGTGCATGTATAGATAATTACAAATATATATCTAAGATATAGTCCAACACATGTACTCACAATCTCTTATTGTTTAATTTTGTCATTTAAGCACTTATTTGTACTGTTTTTCGCCTTCTTCCCTCCACCTCTCTTTTTTTAAGTAATATCATACTGCATTAAACTTTCAGCATATGGAGAGATTTATAACTAATTACAAGACACAATCACCAAATATGCCAGTCAAAGCTAGAGATAAGAAAAACAGAACTAGCATTGATAACGCAGGGAATCTGCCTCTAACATCCCCTACAGTAGATACTGCTAGCACAGAGTCACAGGACATAGTCAAACAGATTGCGGAGCTCATGCTACCACAATTTGAGCAAATCAAAGCAGATATAAATAATCTAACAGAAATTAAACAATTTACATTAAGACTTAATGAAGCGGAACAACGTATATCCGATTTAGAAGACGCTAAGATAATGCAAGAGCACATAATGAAGGAGCAGAACACACAGATAGCAAGTCTACAATATAAACTAACTGATTTAGAAGATCACTCGCGTCGCAATAATGTTAGAATTTTGGGTATACCCGAAGCGAGCGAACCTCAAGACTTAATACACCTGGTCTCACTGTTAATACCTCAGAGACTTGGAATAACACCTAATTTATTACCATTAATAGTTGAAAGAGCTCATCGCCTAGGGCCAATTAGGACCTTACCAGATGGAACAGTTAAAGCAAGACCGATTATAGCTAGATTCTTAAACTTTCAGGATAAGGTAAAATTTATGCAATGTTATAGACAAAAAGCGCCATTAATCTTTGAAGGTAAATCTATCTTAATGTTTCAGGATTACTCATCTGAGACATCACAAAAACGGAAAGAAGTAACCCCAATATGTACGAAATTAATTCAGGCAGGGATTAAAGCTACGGTCATCTACCCAGCAAAGATTAAGATTTTAACAGAGGGAGAAAATAAGATATTTAACACTCCAGAGGAAGCTAAGGAGTTTGCAAAACTGAAAAATATCACACTTTAAACTAACTAGGAATAAATAGATTGATATCTAATCACTTATGAATATGTTAATATGGAATGTCTAATTACAATGTTTTTTGCACTGAATTCGGCTAAGGAGACCGATACGGTTCAGTATTATTGTTTTTTTAATTGTGTTGTGTTTGGTTGCGGGTTTTTTTTTTCTTTTTCTTCTCTCCCCGCCCCTCCCCCCCACTACCCGCCCCTCCCCCCCCCCCACTACCCGCCCCTTCCCCCCCACTACCCGCCCCTTCTCTTGTGGAAAGGCTATACTGCCAGATAATATATTTATGTAAAAATGAACAATAAACTTAATCTCGCCTCCTGGAATGTTGGGGGGATAACTTCGCCACAGAAACGTAAAAAGATATTAAAACAGTTAAAAAGATATAAAGTAGACATTGCTTTTCTTCAAGAAACGCATTTAAATGAAATTGAGCTAGGCAAACTCAAAACTGACTGGGTAGGCAAAGTAGTGGGTACACCATGTTTGAATAGAAAAAAAGGGGTCGCTTTTTTGTTTCATAAAATAATTCAATTTAAAATATTCAATACGGAGATAGACCAAGATGAGAGATATCTCATCATGCAACTTGAAATAGCCGGGACGAAATTTACATTTTGCAATATTTATGGCCCTAATAAAACAGATAATGCCTTCTGGGTAAAGTTACAAAGAAAATTACTACCCTACTTTTCAGAGAATCTAATTGTGGCAGGCGATTTAAATATAGTTAAATACCCCACACTAGATAGATTAAAGCCATCATTAAACAAAAATAGTAAACAAGAAGCTAAAATATTTAAGAACTTCTCTAATTTACTACACCTTAATGATATCTGGCGGATTCAAAATCCAGACCTGAAAATTTTTTCATGTGAGTCATACGCACATCGTACATTGTCTAGGCTAGATTATTTCTTAGTAAGTGACAAAATGCTGCGTTTAGAATTGAAATCCGAAATACAAGAAATACTTATTTCAGATCATGCCATCATCACCTTACATATTAAAATACGCAACCCGCAAGAAATGAATTTGGGCAGGCTGTTCTTTCCTAGACATCTTGTGTCAAATGCACAATTCAAGGCATGGCTAAGATTAAAATGGATAGAATTCAAACAGACTAATGAAACAAGTGAAATTAAAACAGAAATACTCTGGGAGACCTTTAAGGCAGTGATAAGGGGTGAAATAAAAGCATATTTGGTAGTACAAAAAAGAAAGCAAATGGCTAGGGATTTAGAACTTGCCTCACAGTTACGTAATGCGTTTAATTCTTACACTAGTGACCCATCTGAGGTACTTTGGCTATCATATCAAAAAGTTAAAAAAGAAAGGGAATTATTTCTGACACAAAAGGTGGCACAAGACGATCTTAGGAAGAGGTTTTTTTTCTATAGACATGGGGGTAAAGCAGGCAAAGCTCTAGCTAATTTAACTAGAGCCAAAAAGAAAAAAGAGCCAGTTACAGCTATTAAGACTACAGAAAGCTGCATTATAAATAACTCAGCAATTCGAAGTTATATATGTAAATATTTTAAGGAAGTCTATTCAGAGACAGTAATCGATACACAAGCTAAAAATGAGTTCTGGGACAAAATTGGGGTCCCAAGATTAGATAAATCAAGTCTGGACGAACTAAATCTTCCTATCACTTTACTTGAAGTAACTAATTCAATTAAAAAACTGGCATCTAATAAAGCTGCTGGTCCAGACCAACTCCCTTCAGAACTCTACAAATTACTAGCGGAGGACATTGCACCATTACTAGTCTCCTTATTCAACCAATTTTTTATTAAAAATAGTTTACGTTCAAAATATTTTGCGGCATCACTTATAACTTTGATCCTTAAAAAAAACAAAAACCCAGAGGAAATAGGCTCATATAGGCCGATCTCACTACTAAATAGTGATTATAAACTTTTAATGTCTATAATTGCACAAAGATTTAAACATGTTATTGGATCCCTTATTCATAAAGACCAGGTGGGCTTCATGCCAGGCAGAAACTCATCACACAATCTACGTAAACTCCAGCTAGTACTTAATATATACCACAAACAAGTAGAAACGGAATTATATACCACAGATTTAGACGCAGCAATAGTATCAATTAATGCAGAGAAGGCCTTCGACTCCATAACTTGGGATCATCTATTTACAGCATTGAAAAAATATGGAGTCGAGGGCCCTTTCTTTCAATTTATACAAGCAATATATCAGTTATCGTCTGCCGCAGTCATTATTAATGACACCATTACAGATTATTTTCCTTTACACAAGGGCTCAAGACAGGGTTGCCCATTGTCTCCTTATTTATTTAATCTAGCGCTCGAGCCTCTGGCTATCCAGCTCAGGAAAGAACTGGAGGGGATTAAAATAGGTAAAAGGAAGATAACAACACTGCTATATGCGGATGATCTATTAGTGTTATTATCCAATACAAAAAAAATTATTCCTATTTTAAACCAAATACTACGTGATTTCTGGGTTTTTTCGGGCTATAAAGTAAACCTCACAAAAACAGAAATTTATTGGCTTAAAAAAAATAAGGACTCGTTAAAAATTTCCCCCTTTAGAGAAACAAAAGATCACTTCACGTATCTGGGTATCAAACTGTCAATTAATTTTGAAGATTGGTACGACCTTAACTACCCACCAATCTTTCTTAAAATAAAATACTATATGGAAAAGTGGGCAAAATTTAAGCTTACGTTAACAGGCAAAGTTAATTTAATTAAAATGCTCCTATTCCCCAAATTGTTGTACCTAATGCAAAATTTACCAATAATAATTAAAAAAAAGGACCTTAATAGGTTCAAACAAGAGTGTATACAATTTCTCTGGGGGGGAAAAAGGAAGGCAATCTCGTATAAAAAACTTATGTTGTTTAGAACCGAAGGAGGGCTAGGGTTACCTGATATAGAAATGTATAATTTAGTCTGCATTGGTAAGATCGCCTTAGATTGGCTGACAGAAACTGATTATTACACAGCCCTCCCATTAGAAAGAGTCCTAGTATACCCATTTTCGCTTAATGCTCTTCTTCATATACCTAGAGATAAAAGGCCTTATAAAATTAAAGATACAAAATAATCTGGCGATAGATGCCTGGGACCCTATAGAACCCATTTTAAAGCTCTTCAAGGCAGGTAGGTATAGTATTTCAACAATATATAGACTGATAATTTCTAATAACGGTTTCAGTAATCTACAAAAACTAGCAGAAATCTGGCTGATCCCGCCAGAAAGAATCCAAGAAAGTTTTAGCCTTATAGATAGAGCGACAGTCTCCACCTCATGGAGGGAGACACATACCAAATTTATAAATAGAGCCTATATTACCCCACAAGTAAAGGCTAAATGGGACAAATCTATGACATCTTGCCAGAAGTGTAAGAGTAATAGCGCAGATCTGCAGCATTGTTTCTGGTACTGTTATAAAATTATAAGATTTTGGTACAAGATAGGTAATTGGGTTAGTAAAATTAATCAATGTAATTTTCAAATAACAGATAGGAATGCCTTTTTTTTCATTAATCAAGAAGAGACAGTTCTTAAAAACATTAGACAACTGAATAATATAATTATTACGGGAAGGCTTTTAATTTTAAAATACTGGAAATCTAAAAAGGCCCCAAGCTTGAAAGAATTCAAGCAAAAGCTTCAAAATCAAATTATCTTAGAACAAATTGACACGTCTGTAAACTCAGAAGCCCAAGTTAAGAAATTTTTTTGCAAATGGAAAAGTGTAATTACTAGCTTACCAGAAAACATGCAGAGACAGATAATTGCACCTTTCAGGGGTACAATATACATGGAACAAGCTATAGCGAATAATGAATACCCTGTGTAGTTAACCATTGGGGGTTGGTATGGGGATGGGGGACGAGGGGGCCGGGAGGGTAAATCTCTTTTTTTTTTTTTTTCTTTTTTTTTTTTTTTTATGATATAAGAAAATTCCAATTTCATCATGCAAATAAGGTTTTAGTAACAATTATTGACCCCATAGAAATACTTTTCTTTTTTTTGTTAATATATTTAGATACATACTTTCAAATGTCTGGAGCAATGTGTTTTATTTAAATCTATGTATAATAATGTGATGACATGACACTATGATTAAGTGTATCGTTTGTATTACATCTTCAGGGATACCTGAGGTTTTTGTGTTGCTCCATTTTTTCTTTCTGTCAATGGAATGGCATGCTGAAATGGCTAATAAACAATTATAAACAAAAAAAAAAGAACTTACCTGATAAATTCATTTCTTTCATATTGGCAAGAGTTCATGAGCTAGTGACGTATGGGATATGCATTCCTACCAGGAGTTTCCCAAACCTCAAAATGCCTATAAATACACCCCTCACCACACCCACAATTCAGTTTAATGAATAGCCAAGAAGTGGGGTGATAAGAAAGGAGCGAAAGCATCAACAAAGTTTTAATCTTTATAATGAAAAAAAATGAAATTATAAGCAGAAGAATCAGACTGAAACAGCTGCCTAAAGTACTTTTCTACCAAAAACTGCTTCTGAAGAAGAAAAAACATGGTAGAATTTAGTAAAAGTATGCAAAGACGACCAAGTTGCTGCTTTGTTAATCTGATCAACAGAAGCTTCATTCTTAAAAGCCCAGGAAGTAGAAACTGACCTAGTAGAATGAGCCATAATCCTTTGAGGCGGGGATTTACCCGACTCCACATAAGCATGATGAATCAAAACCTTTAACCAAGACGCCAAAGAAATGGCAGAAGCCTTCTGACCTTTCCTAAAACCAGAAAAGATAACAAATAGTGAAATCTTAGTAGCTTCAACATAATATTTCAAAACTCTGACCACATCCAAAGAATGTAAGGATATTTCCAAAGAATTCTTAGGATTTAGGACACAAGGAAGGAACAATAATTCCTCTATTAATGTTGTTAGAATTCACAACTTGAGGTAAAAATTTAAATAAAGACAGCAAAGACCGCCTTATCCTGATGAAAAATCAGAAAAGGAGACTCACAAGAAAGAGCAGATAATTCAAAAACTCTTCTAGCAGAAGAGATGGCCAAAAGGAACAATACTTTCCATGAAAGTAATTTAATGTCCAAAGAATGCATATGCTCAAACGGAAGAGCCTGTTAAACCCTCAGAACCAAATTAAGACTCCAAGGAGGAGAAATTGGCTTAATGACAGGCTTGATATGAACCAAAGCCTGAACAAAACAATGAATATCAGAAAGATTAGCAATTTTTTTTTGTGAAACAGCACAGAAAGAGCAGAGATTTGTCCTTTCAAGGAACTTGCAGACAAAACCTTATGAAGAAACTATAAAATCCTAGGAATTCTAAAAGAATGCCAAGAGAAATTATGAGAAGAGCATCATAAGATGTAAGTCTTCCAAACTCGATAATAAATCTTTCTAGACACAGATTTACGAACCTGCAACATAGTATTAATCACTGAGTCAGAGAAACCTCTATGACTAAACACTAAGCGTTTTAATTTCCATACCATCAAATTTAATAATTTGATTTCCTGACGGAAAAAAACGAATCTTAAGGTCTGGCCTAAATGGAAGTGACCAAGGTTGGCAACTGGACATCCGAACAAGAACCATATACCAAAACCTGAGCAGCCATGCTGGAGCCACCAGCAGCACAAACGATTGCTCCATGATGATTTTGAAAAATCACTCTTAAAAAGAAGAACCAGAAGGAGCAAAAATATAGGCAGATTGATAACCCCAAGGAACTGTCAATGCATACACTGCTTCCGCCTGAGGATCCCCAGACCTGAATAGGTACCTGGGAAGTTTTCTTGTTTAGATGAGATGCCATCAGAACTAATACTGGAAACCCTCACATCTGAACAATTTGAAAAAAACACATCTGGGTAAAGAGACCATTCTCCCGGATGTAAAGCTTGATTGACAGAGATAATCCACTTCCCAATTGTCTAAACCTGGGAAATGGACCGCAGAAATTAGACAGGAGCTGGATTTAGCCCAAGCAAGTATCCGAGATACTTCTTTCACAGCCTAAGGACTGAGAGTCCCACCCTGATGATTGACATACGCCACAGTTGTGACATTGTCTGTTTGAAAAACAATATCGTCTCTCTCTTCAAAAAGAAGCCAAAACTGACGAACTCTGAGAATGCACGGAGTTCCAAAATATTGAATGGTAATCTCGCCTCCTGAGATTTCCAAACCCCTTATGCTGACAGAGATCCCCAGACAGCCTCCCAACCTAAAAGACTCGCATCTGTAGTGATCAAGGTCCAGGTTGGATGAATCGAAGAGACCCGTAGAACTATATGATGGTGATCTAACCACCAAGTCAAAGATAGTTTAACATTTGAATTCAAAGATATTAAAAATGATATCCTAGAATCCCTGCACCATTAATTCAGCATAAAAAACTGGAAAGGTTTCATATGAAAAATGAGCAAAGGGAATCGAATCCAATGCTGCAGCCATGAGACCTAAAACTTCCATGCATATAGCTACTGAAGGAAATAATAGAGACTGAAGGTTCCGACAAACTGAACCCAATATAATTGTCTCCTGTCTGTTAGAGACAAAGACATTGACACAATCTATCTGGAAACCTAAAAAAGGTGACCCTTGTCTGAGCAACCAAGGATCTTTTGATAAAAGATCCTCCAACCATGTCTTAGAAGAAATAACAAAAGTTGAATCGTATTAGATTCTGGAGAACGAAAAGACTGAGCCAGTACCACGAGATCGTCCAAATAAGGAAACACTGAGAACCTTGAAAAGATTCTCAGAGCTGTCGCTAGACCAGAAGGAAAAGCAACAAATTGGTAATGCTTGTCAAAAAAAGAGAATCTCAGAAAATGAAAATTATCTGAATGAAAACAGAAGAAGAAGATATGCATCTATTGTATCTATTGTAAACAAGTAATGCCCTTACTTACCAAAAAGGCAGAATAGACCATATAAACACCATTCTGAAAGAAGGAACTCTTATATGACAAATCAAAAAGATTTTCTATCTTTGGGACAATGAATAGTTTTGAACAAAACCCCAAACCCTGTTCCTGAAATGGAACTGGTATGAATACCCGAGATAACTCCAGGTCTGAGCAGCGCCTTGAGACCCCAACGGGTAACCAGCCGCGCCTCACAAGTACCCAACACATACAGGTCTGAAACATACTTCAGAAAAGTGTGAGCCTTTACTGGAATAGCTGGAATATGCTAGAGAGAAAAAAACTTCTCACAGGTGGTTTTACTCTGAATCCTATTCAGTACCCCAATCTAAGAAGTTTGGACCGAATTGAACCAAACAAATTTAAAAAAGTCTTAATCCGCCCCTTACCAGCTAAGATGGAATAAAAAAACGCACCTACATGCAAATTTGGGGGGCTGACTTTGATCTTTTAAATAGCTTAAATTCATTCCATGTTGAAGAAAGCTTCCAATTATAAACATGTTACTTGGGGAAGAATTAGGATTCGGTTCCTTATTAAGAACAAACTAATATAAGCTTAAGATTTACTCTTAGAACTCAATCTTGAAGCAACAAAAAAACTCCCTTCCCCAGAGTAACAGTTTGAAAAAATTGAATCCAATTGTGAACCAAATAATTGATTACCTTGGAAAAAAATAAATATGGATTTTAGAAATCAAATTAGCATTCCAAGATTAAGTCACAAAGTTCTTCTAGCTAAAAATAGCTAAAGACATAGATTTAACCTCAATTGTGAAAATATCAAAAAAATGATGACACAAATGAAATTATTACCATGTTGATCAACTTAACAATGCTAAAACAAATCATAATCCGATACTTGTTGCACTAAAGTATCCAACCAGAAAGTTGAAGTATTTGCAACATCAGCCAAATAAATTGCAGGCCTAAGAATAGGACCTGAAATAAAATATTTTCCTTAAATAAGATACAAGTTTCCCATCTGAAGGAAAAAAAACATAATTTATGTAAGAACTTACCTGATAAATTCATTTCTTTCATATTAGCAAGAGACCATGAGCTAGTGACGTATGGGATATACATTCCTACCAGGAGGGGCAAAGTTTCCCAAACCTTAAAATGCCTATAAATACACCCCTCACCACACCCACAATTCAGTTTAACGAATAGCCAAGAAGTGGGGTGATAAGAAAGTGCGAAAGCATAAAAAATAAGGAATTGGAATAATTGTGCTTTATACAAAAATCATAACCACCACAAAAAAAAGGGCGGGCCTCATGGACTCTTGCTAATATGAAAGAAATTAATTTATCAGGTAAGTTCTTACATAAATGATGTTTTCTTTTATGTAATTAGCAAGAGTCCATGAGCTAGTGACGTATGGGATAATGATTACCCAAGATGTGGATCTTTCCACACAAGAGTCACTAGAGAGGGAGGGATAAAATAAAGACAGCCAATTCCTGCTGAAAATAATCCACACCCAAAATAAAGTTTAATGAAAAACATAAGCAGAAGATTCAAACTGAAACCGCTGCCTGAAGTACTTTTCTACCAAAAACTGCTTCAGAAGAAGAAAATACATCAAAATGGTAGAATTTAGTAAAAGTATGCAAAGAGGACCAAGTTGCTGCTTTGCAAATCTGATCAATCGAAGCTTCATTCCTAAATGCCCAGGAAGTAGAAACTGACCTAGTAGAATGAGCAGTAATCCTCTGAGGCGGAGTTTTACCCGACTCAACATAGGCAAGATGAATTAAAGATTTCAACCAAGATGCCAAAGAAATGGCAGAAGCTTTCTGGCCTTTCTAGAACCGGAAAAGATAACAAATAAACTAGAAGTCTTTCGGAAAGACTTAGTAGCTTCAACATAATATTTCAAAGCTCTAACAACATCCAAAGAATGCAACGATTTCTCCTTAGAATTCTTAGGATTAGGACATAATGAAGGAACCACAATGTCTCTACTAATGTTGTTGGAATTCACAACTGTAGGTAAAAATTCAAAAGAAGTTCGCAACACCGCCTTATCCTGATGAAAAATCAGAAAAGGAGACTCACAAGAAAGAGCAGATAATTCAGAAACTCTTCTGGCAGAAGAGATTGCCAAAAGGAACAAAACTTTCCAAGAAAGTAATTTAATGTCCAATGAATGCATAGGTTCAAACGGAGGAGCTTGAAGAGCCCCCAGAACCAAATTCAAACTCCAAGGAGGAGAAATTGACTGAATGACAGGTTTTATACGAACCAAAGGTTGTACAAAACAATGAATATCAGGAAGATTAGCAATCCTTCTGTGAAAAAGAACAGAAAGAGCAGAGATTTGTCTTTCAAGGAACTTGCGGACAAACCTTTATCTAAACCATCCTGAAGAAAAATAAGTCTTCCAGACTCTATAATATATCTCTCTAGATACAGATTTACGAGCCTGTCACATAGTATCAATCACAGAGTCAGAGAAACCTCTTTGACCAAAAATCAAGCGTTTAAACTCCATAACTTAAAATTAAGGTTTTGAGATCCTGATGGAAAAAAGAACCTTGAGACAGAAAGACTGGTCTTAACGGAAGAGTCCACAGCTGGCAAGAGGCCATCCGGACAAGATCCGCATACCAAAACCTGTGAGGCCATGCTGGAGCTACCAGCAGGACAAATGAGCATTCCTTTAGAATATTGGAGAATACCCTTGGAAGGAGAAACTAGAGGCGGAAAGATATAGGCAGGATGACACTTGTAAGGAAGAGATAATGCATCCACTGCCTCCGCCCGAGGATCCCGGGATCCGGACAGATACCAGGTAAGTTTCTTGTTTAGATGAGAAGCCATCAGATCTATTTCTGGGAATTCCCACATTTGAACAATCTGAGGAAATACCTCTGGGTGAAGACCATTCGCCCAGGTGCAACGTTTGGCGACTGAGATAATCCGCTTTCCAATTGTCCATACCTGGGATATGAACCGCAGAGATTAGACAGGAGCTGGATTCCGCCCAAACCAAAATTCGAGATACTTCTTTCATAGCCAGAGGACTGTGAGTCCCTTCTTGATGATTGATGTATGCCACAGTTGTGACATTGTCTATCTGAAAACAAATGAACAACTCTCTCTTCAGAAAAGGCCAAGACTGAAGAGCTCTGAAAATTGCACGGAGTTCCAAAATATTGATCGGAAATCTCACCTCCTGAGATTCCCAAACCCCTTGTGCCGTCAAATACCCCCACACAGCTCCCCAACCTGTAAGACTTGCATCTGTTGAGATTATAGTCCAGGTCGGAAGAACAAAGAAGCCCCCTGAACTAAACGATGGTGATCTGTCCACCATGTCAGAGAGTGTCGTATAATTGGTTTAAAGATATTAATTGAGATATCTTTGAGTAATCCCTGCACCATTGGTTCAGCATACAGAGCTGAAGAGGTCGCATGTGAAAAGGAGCAAAGGAGATCGCATCTGATGCGGCAGTCCTAAGACCTAAAATTTCCATGCATAAGGCTTACCAAAGGGAATGATTGTGACTGAAGGTTTTGACAAGCTGATATCAATGTTAAACTTCTCTTGTCTGACAAGGACAGAGTCATAGACACTGAATCTATCTAGAAACCTAAAAAGGTTACCCTTGTCTGAGGAATCAATGAACTGATTGGTAAATTGATCCTCCAACCATGAACTTGAAGAAACAACACAAGTCGATTCGTATGAGATTCTTCGAAAATGAGAAGACTGAGCAAGTACCAAGATATCGTCCAAATAAGGAAATACCAAAACCCTGTTCTCTGATTACAGAAAGAAGGGCACCGAGAACCTTTTGGAACTGAGGCTAGGCCAAACGGTAGAGCCACAAAACTGGTAATGCTTGTCTAAAAAGAGAATCTCAGACACTAAAAGTGATCTGGATGAATCGGAATATGCAGATACACATCCTGTAAATCTATTGTAGACATATAATGCCCTTGCTAAACAAAAGGCAGGATAGTCCTACAGAACCATCTTGAATGTTGGTATCCTTACATAACGATTCAATATTGATAGATCCGGAACTGGTCTGAAGGAATTGACCTTCTTGGTACAATGAAGAGATAAAAAAAAACCCAGCCCCTGTTCCAGAACTGGAACATAATTACTCCAGCCAACTCTAGATCTGAAACACATTTCAGAAATGCTGAGCCTTTGCTGTGTTAACTGGGACACGGGAAAGAAAAAAATCTCTTAGCAGGAAGCCTTAACTTGAAGCCAATTCTGTACCTTTCTGAAACAATGTTCTGAAACCAGAGATTGAGAACGGAATTGATCCAAATTTCTTTGAAGAAAACGTAATCTGCCCCATACCAGCTGAACTGGAATAAGGGCCGCACCTTCATGGGTACTTAGGAGCTGGCTATAGGTTTCTATAAGGCTTGAATATATTCCAAACTGGAAATAGTTTCCAAACTGATACCGCTCCTGAGGATGAAGGATCAGGCTTTTGTTCCTTGTTGTGAGGAAAAGAACGAAAAAAATGATTATTAAACCTAAATTAACTTGGATTTTTTATCCTTTGGTAAAAAAGTTCCCTTCCTTCCAGAAACAGTTGAGATAATAATTTATTACCCTGGAAAGAAAAGGAAAGCAAAGTTGACTTAGAAGACATATCAGCATTCCAAGTTTAATCCATAAAGCTTTTCTAGCTAAAATAGCTAGAGACATATACCTGACATCAACTCTAATGATATCAAAAGATGGTATCACCAATAAAATTATTAGCATGTTATAGAATAATAATAATGCTATAAAATTATGATCTGTTACTTGTTGCGCTAAAACTTCTAACCAAAAAATTGAAGCTGCAGCAACATCCGCTAAAAATATAGCAGGTCTAAGAAGATTACCTGAACATAAGTAAGCTTTTCTTAGAAAGGATTCAATTTTCCTATCTAAAGGATCCTTAAATGAAGTACTAGCTGCCGTAGGAATAGTAGTACATTTAGCAGGAGTAGAGACAGCCCCATAACCTTAGGGATTTTGTCCCAAAAAAACTCTAATCTGTCAGATGGCACAGGATATAATTGCTTAAACGTTTAGAAGGAGTAAAAGAATTACCCAAATTGTTCCATTCCCTGGAAATTACTTCAGAAATAGCATCAGGGATATTAAACACTTTTGGAATAACTACAGGAGATTTAAAAACCTTATTTAAACGTTTAGATTTAGTATCAAGAGGACCAGAATCCTCTATTTCTAAAGCAATTAATACTTCTTTAAATAAAGAACGAATAAATTCCATCTTGAACAAATACAAAGATTTATCAGCATCAACCTCTGAGACAGAAACCTCTGAACCAGAAGAACCATTATCAGTATCAGAATGATGATGTTCATTTAAAAATTCATCTGAAAAAAAGAGAAGTTTTAAAAGACTTTTATGTAAACTAGAAGGAGAAATAACAGACATAGCCTTCTAAATGGATTTAAAAAATAAAATCTCTTATATTTATCAGGAACACTCTGAAAATTAGATGTTGACGGAACAGCAACAGGTAATGTAACAGTACTAAAGGAAATTTTATCTGCATTAATAAGTTTGTCATGACATGCAATACAAACAACAGCTGGAGAAACAGATACCAAAAATTTATAGCAGATACACTTAGCTTGGTAGCTCCAGCACTGGGCAGTGATTTTCCTGAAGTATCTTCTGACTCAGTTGCAACGTGGAACATCTTGCAATATGTAATAGAAAAAACAACATATAAAGCAAAAAAGATCAAATTCCTTAAATGACAGTTTCAGGAATGGGAAAAAAATGCCAGTGAACAAGCTTCTAGCAACCAGAAGCAATAAATAATGAGACTTAAATAATGTGGAGACAAAAGCGACGCCCATATTTTTTTAGCGCCAAACAAGACGCCCACATTATTTGGCGCCTAAATGCTTTTGGCGCCAAAAATGACGCCACATCCGGAACGCCAACATTTTTGGCGCAAAAGGACGTCAAAAATGACGCAACTTCCGGCGACACGTATGACGCCGGAAACAGAAAAGATTTTTTGCGCCAAAAAAGTCCGCGCCAAGAATGACGCAATAAAATGAAGCATTTTCAGCCCCCGCGAGCCTAACAGCCCACAGGGAAAAAAGTCAAATTTTTTTAAGGTAAGAAAAAAATGATTGATTCAAATGCATTATCCCAAATATGAAACTGACTGTCTGAAAAATAAGGAATGTTGAACATTCTGAGTCAAGGCAAATAAATGTTTGAATACATATATTTAGAACTTTAAAAACAAAGTGCCCAACCATAGCTTAGAGTGTCACAGAAAATAAGATTTACTTACCCCAGGACACTCATCTACATGTTTGTAGAAAGCCAAACCAGTACTGAAACGAGAATCGGCAGAGGTAATGGTATATAAATAAGAGTATATCGTCGATCTGAAAAGGGAGGTAAGAGATGAATCTCTACGACCGATAACAGAGAACCTATGAAATAGACCCCGTAGAAGGAGATCACTGCATTCAAATAGGCAATACTCTCCTCACATCCCTCTGACATTCACTGCACGCTGAGAGGAAAACCGGGCTCCAACTTGCTGCGGAGCGCATATCAACGTAGAATCTAGCACAAACTTACTTCACCACCTCCATAGGAGGCAAAGTTTGTAAAACTGAATTGTGGGTGTGGTGAGGGGTGTATTTATAGGCATTTTAAGGTTTGGGAAACTTTGCCCCTCCTGGTAGGAATGTATATCCCATACGTCACTAGCTCATGGTCTCTTGCTAATTACATGAAAGAAAGAAATATTATTTTCTATAGGAATAGTAGTATGTTTAGCAAGAGTAGAGATAGCCCCATTAACTTTGGGGATCTTTCCTCAAAACTTTTAAACTAACTGCCGGCAAAGGATACAATTTAAAAACCTTAAAGAAGGAATAAAAGAAGTCCCAGGTCTATTCCATTCCCTAGTATCATGAACTGGGGAAAAAAACCTCTGAAGAAACCACAGGAGGTTAATGAGCAGAATTTAAATGTTAGCTAGTCTTAAATGAAAAGAACTAGACTCCTCAATTTCCAATATAATCAACACCTTTTCAACAACGAATGTACTCTATAAAAAAGTAGATTTGTTAGTGTCAAATATCTGATGAAGTATATTCTAAATAAGAAAAAACATCATCAGAGAAGGATAATTCAGTATGTTGTCGGTTATTTGAAAATTCATCAACTAAATGAGAAGTTTAAAAAAGACCTATAAATTTTATTAGAAGGCGGGATGTCAGACAAAGCCTTTAGGATAGAATCAGAAAAACATTCTCATAGATTCCTAGGTATATCTTGTACATTAGATGTAAAGAGAATAGCAATAGATAATGCATAAATACTAATGGACTCTGCATGTAAAAGTTTATCATGATAACTTATTACAAACCATAGCTAAAGATAAAATTCATAACATTAAAATAAATGAACTTAGCTTTGTGTAGGACTGATATCAGTCATCAGGAATCCAACAGTATTTTCTGATACAGGAACAGTTTTTGGAATATCTTGCAATATGTAATAGAAAAACAACATATAAAGCAAAATTATCAAATTCCTTAAATGACAGTTTCAGGAATGGGAAAAAATGCAAACAGAACAAGCCTCTAGAAACCAGAAGCAACTAAAAACTGAGACTTAAATAATGTTAAAAAAAAACTGGCGCCAAGTATGACGCCTACATATTTTTTGTGCCAAAAACGTCTGTAACAAAAATGACGCAAATACGTGAAAACTTCCGGCGTCAACTACGACGCCGGAAATTACGTAATTGACGTCAGACAAACGTAAATCTCGTGCCAAAAAAGTCTTGCGCCAAAGATGACGCAATAAATTCTAGCATTTTTTGCACCCGCAAGCCTAACAGCCCGCAGTTTAAAGGAAAAAAGTAAATTGAAAATTTTAGGTAAGAAAAATATTTCATTCATATGCATTTTCCCAAAAAATGAAACTGACAGTCTGAAAGAAGGAAAATAAACTGATTGACCTGAATCATGGCAAATATAACTATAAAACATATGTTTAGAACTTTACATATAAAGTGCCCAACCATAGCTGAGAGTGTCATAAATAAAATAAGACTTACTTACCCAAAGACACTATCTACATAAAGTAGATAGCCAAACCAGTACTGAAACGAGAATCAGTAGAGGTAATGGTATATAAGAGTATATCGTTGATCTGAAAAGGGAGGTAGAAGAAGAAATCTCTACGACCGATAACAGAGAACCTATGAAATAGATCCCCTAGAGGAAGACCATGGTATTCAAATAGGCAATACTCTCTTCACATCCCTCTGACATTCACTGCACTCTGAGAGGAACCAGGCTTCAGCCTACTGCGAAGCGCATATCAACGTAGAAATCTAGCACAAACTTACTTCACCACATCCATGGGAGGCAAAGTTTGTAAAACTGAATTATTGGTGTGGTGAGGGGTGTATTTATAGGCATTTTGAGGTTTGGGAAACTTTGCCCCTCCTGGTAGGAATGTATATACCATACGTCACTAGCTCATGGACTCTTGCCAATTACATGAAAGAAACATTGTTATACTCTATAACAAAAAAACTTTTACATCCTTTTACACTCCATGCACTTTTAAAAGGAAGTATATATTAAGTATTTTTACAAGTTTTATGATCTAGTTTAGTAATGTATATTTTCTCTGTATACATTGAATGTGCTGAGTATATTGAACCTACTATTATTAGTTTTTTTGACTGGCCAGTCTTTTCAGATTAGAGATTTTCTATGAATTTAATAGAGGGTTAAACACATTGATTATTATTTTATTTATTATATAAACTGTATTAAATTTGAGGTTTTCAATTTTTTTAGTATTGTGTATGTTTTTATATTCTATTTTAGCCTAAGTAATTGTCCTGCAACAATCCATTTTTAGACTAATTTGTTTACCTAGTATAGTTCAACCCTATAGGCGCAACTACGCTAACTATTTTCTAAAATTCTGTTGCATACTATCAATTTTTGAGGTTTTATTGATCTAGCTGAGTTGTTTGGTGGATTATTGCATATCACTATTTTTGGTTCTATACTATCTATTTTATATGTGCTGCACTGTGCAAGGTGTAGTCTTTCTACTGCAGAAATGGACCTCACAGTGGGAGAGAGAGAAACCAGCCCATTTGAAAGGGTGTCCTGTAATAACTTGCTTCTGTGATGTCAGAAAGTCCCATATCAGCTGCTTGCCAAAGAGTCTTGTCCCCTTAACACTGCTGTCTATTATATTAGTTATATTCTGTATACAGTATAGTATGATTGTTCCTATATAAACACTCCTTGCAATTGCAAGGTTTACTGCATGGTAGAAACAAATAAACAAATGTATTTAGATCACCTGCTAGTAAAATTAACAGCAACTGCATCTAGGCTGTAATGTCTGATACCTACCAGTGAGCTGTATTACTTGTTATTTGGTAATACCTGACCTACAGAAGGCCTTATTACATCACCGGATGTCAAAGGGTGCCCTGTACTGACCATCTGCTCTAGTGACACTTGCAATTAAGGTAAAATGTAATGAGGGGAAGGATTTTTATACTGAGAAAGGAACAAAGATCTGTCATGTGACTCATTAACACACAAATCTCTTACAGGGAAATGAGCCGCTGCCCTCATTGGCCAGAAATTCAGAACAAGACAGCGGATTCACCCGAGAGAAAGACGTAATCAACACAAATGTATGTTCTTTAGTGATTATCTTATTATTAACCCCTCCCTGTATTTAATTATATATTGTTCTTTTTTTATATAAATCATCCCTCTCTATCCAATAATATAGACTTTGTTTAGTAATCATGGGACTGATGACCGATTGAGACACAAGATGGATCTTTTGGGTCATGTTTCTCTTGGTGAGAAGGTGAGTTCATGAGCTACAGAAACAATGGCAGACTAATTGAAACACATTGTAACATGAATCAGGAGTAAACATTAGATCAGAGGTGATAAACATATGATACCTGGGCACAATGTGGCACTCAACACTAATTTGTTGTGTCTTCTGGGCATCATGCTGTGTTTTTGCTGTAATTGTAGTAGTTAATGAAAAATAAAATAACAAACAAATTGTATTAAAAATAACAAACAAATTGTATAAAAAATGATTTTTTTTGCAATTTTTCAGAGCAGCTTGTTTATCAGACATGTTTGTTTGTAATTCAACCACCTAACAAGCAAAAGGAATATAGAATTTGAGGGTCCTTCATCTGCACCTCAACAAGCGCAGTTGACATCATAATGTGCATTAAATGCAGTAATGGCGGTCATTATGTTGGGGAGACAGGTCAAAAACAGCACGAGAGAATGAACCTGCATTGTTATACAATTAATAATGAGAAAATTGATACTCTTGTGGGCAAACACTTCAACAGCCCAGGACACAGTCTTCAAGACATAAACATATCCATACTAAAGTGCAACTTCATATCACAGACTGAAAAAAAGATGTAGGAATTCAAATTGTATGTTCGATGCTCTGAATTCTGGGTTATATATAAGCCAAGGATTCATGGGTGCCTATTTGACTTAACACATAACTGTATTTAGTTTAATATCTCCAGACCCCTAGTTAATTGCCCTTAATATAAAAAGGACCTGACTAAAGCAAACTTCACACATCCATGTGAATCACTGCAGACACCTAGACCATTTCAGATTACAAAACTGTCCTTATTTTATTTGATATATCTGTTTCAATCAAAGGAACTTCACACATCCATGTTAAATCATGGCAGACACTTATGTTATTCCTGTATTTGTCTGTAATTTATTTTTCTTTTCTGTAAACTATGTATAAATATATCTGAGCTCCACCTACAAACAAACATTCCTGATGAACAAGCCGCTCTAAAAGCTTGAAAAAATATCCCTTTTCGTTAGCCAATAAAGGTATCACTTATACATTTTGTTTGCTATTTTATTTTGTATTTACTTAACTGGCTAACACGGTACCAAGAAATCAATTTTTGTTTTGTAGTGCTTAATAAATAGATTTTGTTATGAATCTATAAAGTACATTAGCAATTAAGCTTTATTAGATACTAGTCCTAAAGCCCATGTACATGGGCCATTTTTTGCAGTACAGCGGTCCTACCCCTTGCTCTCTCTCTTCCCCCCTCTCTTTTTTTTATTTTTTATATATCTTTTTTTATTGAGGTTAAATACATAAAACAACCCTCCCCCCTCTCTTTTGAGCTCTCTGTCTCCCCCTCTCTTTTGCGCTCTCTCTCTCCCCCTCTATTTTGCTCTCTCTCCTCCCTCTCTTTTGCTCTCTCTCCCCCCTCTCTTTTGCTCTCTCTCTCCCTCTCTCTTTTCTGCTCTCTCTCCCCTTCTATCTTTTGCTTTCTCTCTCCCCCTCTATTTTGCGATCTCTCTCTCCCCCTCTTTTTTCCTCTCTCCCCCCTCTCTTTTGTGCTCTCTTCCCCTCTCTTTTGCGTGCACTCTCTCTCTCCCTCTCTTTTGCTCTCTCCCTCCCCCTCTCTTTTGCGTTCTCTTTTCCCCTCTCTTTTGCTCTCTCTCTCTTCCCCTCTCTTTTGCTTTTTGCTCTCTCTCTCTCTCCCCATCTTTTTGCTCTCTCTCTCTCGCGCCTCCTCTTTTTTGCTCTCTCTCTTCCTCTTTTTTGCTCTCTCTCTCCCCCCTCTTTTGCTCACTCTCTCCCCTCTCTTTTGCTCTCTCTCTCCCCCTCTCTTTTTCTATCTCTCTCTCCCCCTTCTTTTGCACTCTCTCTTCCTCTCTTTTGCTCTCTCTTCCCCTCTCTTTTGCTGTCTCTCTTCCCCTCTTTTGTGCTCTCTCTTCCCCTCTCTTTTGCTCTCTCTCTCTCTCCCCCTCTATTTTGCTCTCTCTTCCCCCTCTCTTTTGTGCTCTCTCTCTCCCTCTCCCTCTTTCTCTCTCTCTCTTTTTTGCCCTCTCTCTCTTCCCCCTCTCTTTTGCTATCTCTCTCTACCCCCCTCTCTTTTGCACCCTCTCTCCCCCTCACTTTTGCTCTTCTCTCTCCCCCCTCACTTTTGCTCTTCTCTCTCCCCCCTCACTTTTGCTCTTCTCTCTCCCCCCTCTCTTTTGCGCTCTCCCCTCTTTTTTGCGGTCTCTCTCTCTTCCTATCTCTTTTGCGCTCTCTCTCTCCCCCTATCTCTTTTGCGCTCTCTCTCTCCCCCTCTCTTTTGCGCTCTTTCTCCCCCTCTTTTTTGCGCTCTCTCTCCCCTTCTCTTTTGCGCTCTCTCTTCCCCTCTCTTTTGCGCTCTCTCTTTTCCCCTCTCCTTTGCACTCTCTCCCCCTCTCTTTTGCACTCTCTCCCCTCTCTTTTGCTCTCTCTCCCCCTCTCTTTTGCGCTCTCTCTCTCCCCCCCTCTCTTTTGTGCTCTCTCCCCCCTCTTCTCCTTTCTTTTGTGCTTTCTCCCCCCCCTCTCTTTTGCTATCTCTCCCCCCTCTCTTTTGCTCTCTCTCTCCCCCTCTCTCTCTCTCCCCCCTCTCTTTTGCTCTCTCTCTACTTTCTTTTGCTCTCTCTTCCCTCTTTTGCTCTCTCCCCCCTCTTTTGCTCTCTATCCCCCATCTTTTGCTCTTTCTCCGCCTTCTTTTGCGCTCTCTCGGACATGCCCACTCCCGTCTGACCACGCCCCCATCATGGGCACTCCCGTCGGCCACACCCCCATCACACATGCTCCCGCCCAGTCACGCACCCTCGTCACGCCCACCCGGCCACGCCCCCATCACGGCACTCCTGGCCGTCCATGCCTCCCACCACAGCCTTTTCGGACCACTATCTCTGCGGCTCAAGGCCAGGTATGTTTGTCCTTGCACAGTCTCTACTGCGCATGACAGCTTCGGATAGACATACTTGGCCTTTTATATGCAATGGATTTAAAATAAAACATAATTTTAATGTTTCTTTAATGCCAATATACATTTTTAAAAGGTACCATGAGCTTTCAAGAAAAGTATTATCAATTTGGACACACTGTCATAAGGTTTTGCAGCCCCATCATGAAAGTCCCCAGAAGTTGTTATTTTGTCTATGTGTTTGTGTAGGACACAGAGGGGGTTTGGCAGATATTAGAGGGGTGTACATTTAACCATATCTTCTTTTTCCCATAATTTAGGAACTATCTGGATTCAGCCACAATAATGCTCCATATGTTCCCCCCAAGAAGGATCCAGCCCAATATTATCTGACCGACAATAGCATAAGGTACCAGATACCACAAATTACAATACAAAAGTGATGGTATACTTACCCCTTTGTATAAATAAATCTGGAATGTTCGTGATATTTTAGATGGAGTTGTAATGAAGATGCGCTATAACTTACTTTTTATTGTAGCACTGAAATTCAAATACTCCACGCTCCTGCCACCCACATCAAAAGTTATTTATTTTTTTGTTAGCTAACGGTTTGAACTGTTCCCCAATCAGTGCTCTAGCCGTACAGCGCTCACACAATTTTTATTTTTGTGTGGCTAGAGTGCCAATTTGAGAACACAAGGAAAGGCACTTAACAACCCCCCGGTTAATGGGGTATAAAAGTGCATAGTCTCTGATCTCATACTGAATCACATGATCAAGCTATAGAGAGTGCTCACCACCTTATAATAGAGCTGATGGAATTGCTTAAGGGCTACAAGTTGTAGTATTTTGCTGAGATGAAACAAGCATTCCAATCAACATAACCTACTCATGTGGGAGAAATGGAGGCGCTTCCAATAAAAATGTAAATGCACATAGATGAATTACATCTTTGAATAGAAACATTCGCAATATAAATGTATTGGCAAAAATGCTTCTAGTAAAAATTATCACTGTTCTAGTGTTAGTATTTTTCTCTGCACGTGCATGTGAAGCATAGCTAGATATTGTAACTGCACCCATATTTTAAATACTGCAGCTGCTCAGATCATCACTGGGGCTTGTATCATGTGAGACATTAACAAATTGAGTCATTACCAGATGGTACAAGTACCTTAGGCTCTCTGAGCAAGTGCTGTGTTAAAAATTCTGGTGCACGGTGCATACTTAAATACTCTTTTAAAACAGCTATAGCTTTTATTAGAAGCATTTTTGCTAATGCATGTATATTACAAAATTGCTTCTGTTCAATACTGAAATGCACCCATATGGTTTTCAATTTTGGCTGGAATATCCCTTTAAAGGGACATAATACTCATATGCTAAATCACTTGAAACTGATGCAGTATAACTGTAAAAAGCTGACAGGAAAATATCACCTGAGCATCTCTATGTAAAAAAAGAAGATATTTTACCTCACAACTGCCTCAGCTCAGCAGAGTAAGTTCTGTGTAAAAAGTTATACTCAGCTGCTGCCAGCTGCAGGTAAAAAAAATAAAAAAATGAAGAAATGAACAGCAGCCAATCAGCATCAACAGTGCTGAGGTCATGAACTCTTTTACTGTGATCTCATGAGATTTCACTTAACTGTCATGAGATCTTAGAGTAAACTTCCGTAAACTGAATAGGAAAATAACATGAGAGTGCACGAAGCTCACTCCCTTAGCTGTCCCGGGACAGACATACTAATTTGCCGCTTAGAAGTCCTTTACAATGGGATGTGGCTACTGAGGAACTTTTGAGGTAAAATATCTTTCTTTTTTACATAGAGATGTTCAGGTGATATTTTCTAGTCAGCTTTTTACAGCTGTGCTGCATCACTTTCAAGTGTTTCAACATTTGGGTATCATGGCCCTTTAAGTAGTTTGGCTTATATCTGTCAAAATAAACTTGATTGTGTCTTATGTAAAAAAAAAAAAAAAGACACATTTCAAATTACCTTAGTATGCTTAGGAGCATCAGTGCACTACTGGGAGCTAGCTGGTGTTTGGTGACTACACACATGTCTCTTGTCACTGGCTCGCCAGATATGTTCAGCTAGCTCCCAGTAGTGCAGTGCTGCTTTTAACAATGTGTTTAATTGCTGCAAACACTGTAAAAAATAAATGTTCTAACTTATTACAGATTTTGAAAAAATTTTATGTTTGTTTAACCCCTCTTTCTGCTGAGCCATTTTCACAACCCTGTGCTGGAGCCATTTTTAGATGCTCGGTCCGCCTTGTTTTTACACATACACTTCAACTTCTTCCTGCCCGGTACGCACACAAATTATACATTGTTTTTTTCCAACAGACCTAGCATATGTAAAAAGTAACTTTAAAGGTACAGTCTACTCCAGGATTTATATTGTTTAAAAAGACAGATATCCCTTTATTACCCATTTCCCAGTTTTGCATAACCAACACAGTTATATTAATATACTTTTTACTTCTGTGATTACCTTGTATCTAAGCCTCTGCAGGCTGCCCCTTATCTCAGTTCTTTTGACAGATTTGCATTTCAGCCAATCAGTGCTGACTCATAAATAACTCTAGGGAGCACAATGTTATCTATATGGCACACACAAACCAGCACTATCTAGCTGTGAAAAACTGTCCAAATGCACTGAGATAAGTGGCGGCCTTCAAGGGCTTAGAAATTAGCATATGAGCCTACCTAGGTTCAGCTTTCAACAAAGAATATCAAGAGAACAAAGCAAACTTGATTATAAAAGTAAATTACATGCCCTGAATCATAAAAGTTTAATTTTGACTAGACTGTCCCTTTAAGTTGCAGGAATATCATAATATAGGAAAACGCCACCATATGAAATGCAAGAAATAAATAAATAATAATAGTAAAAAAATAATATATACCGGTATATTATAAATATATATAATAAATAGCCCCACGGACGTCATTATTCCCTAAATATTTCAAAACCTTTTCTTAAAACAACAATATTTACGATTTTATATCTATATTTTTCAATATCTATTCATAATTGAAAATCACAAATTAAATGTATTCATTTTTGTCCCTACGCACCATCTTGCAATTTATACAGAAAATGAGTAGGTATAAAATATCTAACCATACAAATATGCAATACGTAATGTAAGCGTTAAGGCTTGCTATTCCTTTAAATGATATTTGTTGTCCATACAGAACAGGCCCCAGACCTGTAGTGTGCACATTCCCATCACAAGGACACTTTCTTCTTAACTTAAGGCTCAAGATTAGCGCAATACAAATTTAGCCTGAGTAATCCCACAAGCTAATAATTGTATAATATGATGAGAAGCTGGTTATACAAGTGTGTATCCCACACTGATCACACTACTCCAATCCTGTTTTCATGAACTAGATTTTCTTTATTTCAGATTCAGTGACCCACTGGCTCATGGGAAGGACAGAGAGGGATGGACACGAGGAGGGATTCAGAAACAACGTTACAGCGGGTTCGTCTCAAATAATAGAACCCTCGTGGGTAGGATATGATCCTCAGATTCCAGGATATAAGACATAGACATTAGCTGTCATTGTTCTCCTCTCTCCACTAGCCACAAACATTCACCAAATGGAACCAGTTTTACAACCTTGGCGTTTTATAGCCTATCTTACAGCTTTTTAGTCTGTTGATGGACCCTCCAGAGCATTACTGTAGTGTTACCAAATATTGTATCCGTCCTGTGATAACAATGCGAAGACCACTTAATGCACAATAAACAAACTGCAAATCATTAACTGACTGTCTTCTTTATTTTAAATTCAGTTTCACAAGCTTTTTCCACTACAATCATGATTGTTTAATCTTTTAAGACCAACTAGGATTAAAGGGACACTGAACCCAAATTTTTTATTTTGTGATTCAGATAGAGCATGCAGTTTTAAGCAACTTTCTAATTTACTCCTATTAGCAAATGTTCTTCATTGTCTTCACATCTTTATTTGAAAAGCAAGAATGTACGTTTAGATGCCGGCCCATTTTTGGTGAACAACCTGGGTTGTTTTTGCTGATTGGTGGATAAATTCATCCACCAATAAACAAGTGCTGTCCAGGGTTCTGGACATTCTTTTTCAAATAAAGATAGCAAGAGAACAAAGAAAAAGTGATAATAGGAGTAAATTAGAAAGTTTCTTAAAATTGCATGCTCTGTCTGAATCACAAAATAATTTTTTTTGGTTCAGTATCCCTTTAATTGTAAGAGTAGTGGGTATCTTATGAATGGATGTGTGTGGATCCTTTAGGTGTTGAGTGTTTGATGTTGGGGGGGGCGTTGCACTGGTGGGTCATGAAGTAGGTAGCGATGCTGGGGTTCCTTGTATTAGGGGACTGGGGTTGCCTGAAGCAGAGGAAATGGGAATGCTTGCAATAGGCAGCTAGGCTTGATGGCGGAAGGTTGGCTGGTATGGTTAGGGTTAATTGGGAGTTTGTTTACAAATGAACTGCAGTAGGAGGCTCACACTTGGCATTATTAGGGCTTTGGGTGATCTACTGGATCAGAAGACCCTCCAATACTATGCTAAAAAACCCAGAACGATGAAGACAAATCCAGACATGGATGGAAGAAGTTAAATAGATAATTGTATTAGTGTGAAGTTTTTATATTATGTTGTTGCTAAGATATCATTGTGATTACATGGGCCTCTGCATAGTACTGCAAGACAATTCATTGTAAACTACATTATCGGTCCCACAAGCACATGGCACTGATTAATGTTCCTTGCACAGTGCATGATGCATACTTATCAATCAGCGCCACTTGCCTGCACGTCTGTTAAATGTTAAAAGGGTTTTAAGGCTGCTTTTTTGTCACAAGCCAACCAGGCTTTCTATCGCTGTATGCACAACAGCCACTGCGTACCGCCATTTAGGGAGGCATGAAGGCTAGGTTTACACTGGATACAGTACACCATATGTGTATGTATATGTGTGTATATATATATATAAATAATTGGAGTATTTTTATATTAATGGACCTTTTCAGGATATATTTTTGCTGTACCAAGTATTGTTATTATCAGTGGTGGCTTTTTACGATGATACTCACTAGTCGAATATCTAGTACTAGTATTTCATTAGTTAAAGGGATATGAAACCCCAAAAGGGCGCATCTGATTTTTATTTTATTTTCTCCTTTTGATCACTTGGCCATTGTCAGAGAGCGACCTGAAATCAAACTTATACACTTAGCACACTATAAATTAGTGCATTTATTTTTGAGCACCTTTTAGCAATTTGCACTGAATATAACAGTCGAATAACACTGATTTTATTTCACAGCATTGACAATTATAACATAATTTATGTAAGAACTTACCTGATAAATTCATTTCTTTCATATTAACAAGAGTCCATGAGCTAGTGACGTATGGGATATACATTCCTACCAGGAGGGGCAAAGTTTCCCAAACCTAAAAATGCCTATAAATACACCCCTCACCACACCCACAAATCAGTTTAACGAATAGCCAAGAAGTGGGGTGATAAGAAAAAAAGTGCGAAGCATATAAAATAAGGAATTGGAATAATTGTGCTTTATAAAAAAAAATCATAACCACCACAAAAAAGGGTGGGCCTCATGGACTCTTGTTAATATGAAAGAAATGAATTTATCAGGTAAGTTCTTACATAAATTATGTTTTCTTTCATGTAATTAACAAGAGTCCATGAGCTAGTGACGTATGGGATAATGACTACCCAAGATGTGGATCTTTCCACACAAGAGTCACTAGAGAGGGAGGGATAAAATAAAGACAGCCAATTCCTGCTGAAAATAATCCACACCCAAAATAAAGTTTAACAAAAAACATAAGCAGAAGATTCAAACTGAAACCGCTGCCTGAAGAACTTTTCTACCAAAAACTGCTTCAGAAGAAGAAAATACATCAAAATGGTAGAATTTAGTAAAAGTATGCAAAGAGGACCAAGTTGCTGCTTTGCAGATCTGGTCAACCGAAGCTTCATTCCTAAACGCCCAGGAAGTAGATACTGACCTAGTAGAATGAGCTGTAATTCTCTGAGGCGGAATTTTACCCGACTCAACATAGGCAAGATGAATTAAAGATTTCAACCAAGATGCCAAAGAAATGGCAGAAGCTTTCTGGCCTTTCCTAGAACCGGAAAAGATAACAAATAGACTAGAAGTCTTACGGAAAGATTTCGTAGCTTCAACATAATATTTCAAAGCTCTAACAACATCCAAAGAATGCAACGATTTCTCCTTAGAATTCTTAGGATTAGGACATAATGAAGGAACCACAATTTCTCTACTAATGTTGTTGGAATTCACAACTTTAGGTAAAAATTCAAAAGAAGTTCGCAACACCGCCTTATCCTGATGAAAAATCAGAAAAGGAGACTCACAAGAAAGAGCAGATAATTCAGAAACTCTTCTAGCAGAAGAGATGGCCAAAAGGAACAAAACTTTCCAAGAAAGTAATTTAATGTCCAATGAATGCATAGGTTCAAACGGAGGAGCTTGAAGAGCTCCCAGAACCAAATTCAAACTCCAAGGAGGAGAAATTGACTTAATGACAGGTTTTATACGAACCAAAGCTTGTACAAAACAATGAATATCAGGAAGAATAGCAATCTTTCTGTGAAAAAGAACAGAAAGAGCGGAGATTTGTCCTTTCAAAGAACTTGCGGACAAACCCTTATCTAAACCATCCTGAAGAAACTGTAAAATTCTCGGTATTCTAAAAGAATGCCAAGAAAAATGATGAGAAAGACACCAAGAAATATAAGTCTTCCAGACTCTATAATATATCTCTCGAGATACAGATTTACGAGCCTGTAACATAGTATTAATCACGGAGTCAGAGAAACCTCTTTGACCAAGAATCAAGCGTTCAATCTCCATACCTTTAAATTTAAGGATTTCAGATCCGGATGGAAAAAAGGACCTTGTGACAGAAGGTCTGGTCTTAACGGAAGAGTCCATGGTTGGCAAGATGCCATCCGGACAAGATCCGCATACCAAAACCTGTGAGGCCATGCCGGAGCTATTAGCAGAACAAACGAGCATTCCCTCAGAATCTTGGAGATTACTCTTGGAAGAAGAACTAGAGGCGGAAAGATATAGGCAGGATGATACTTCCAAGGAAGTGATAATGCATCCACTGCCTCCGCCTGAGGATCCCGGGATCTGGACAGATACCTGGGAAGTTTCTTGTTTAGATGAGAGGCCATCAGATCTATCTCTGGGAGCCCCCACATTTGAACAATCTGAAGAAATACCTCTGGGTGAAGACCATTCGCCCGGATGCAACGTTTGGCGACTGAGATAATCCGCTTCCCAATTGTCTACACCTGGGATATGAACCGCAGAGATTAGACAGGAGCTGGATTCCGCCCAAACCAAAATTCGAGATACTTCTTTCATAGCCAGAGGACTGTGAGTCCCTCCTTGATGATTGATGTATGCCACAGTTGTGACATTGTCTGTCTGAAAACAAATGAACGATTCTCTCTTCAGAAGAGGCCAAAACTGAAGAGCTCTGAAAACTGCACGGAGTTCCAAGATATTGATCGGTAATCTCACCTCCTGAGATTCCCAAACTCCTTGTGCCGTCAGAGATCCCCACACAGCTCCCCAACCTGTGAGACTTGCATCTGTTGAAATTACAGTCCAGGTCGGAAGAACAAAAGAAGCCCCCTGAATTAAACGAAGGTGATCTGTCCACCACGTTAGAGAGTGTCGAACAATCGGTTTTAAAGATATTAATTGATATATCTTCGTGTAATCCCTGCACCATTGGTTCAGCATACAGAGCTGAAGAGGTCGCATGTGAAAACGAGCAAAGGGGATCGCGTCCGATGCAGCAGTCATAAGACCTAGAATTTCCATGCATAAGGCTACCGAAGGGAATGATTGAGACTGAAGGTTTCGACAAGCTGTAATCAATTTTAGACGTCTCTTGTCTGTTAAAGACAGAGTCATGGACACTGAATCTATCTGGAAACCCAAAAAGGTTACCCTTGTTTGAGGAATCAAAGAACTTTTTGGTAAATTGATCCTCCAACCATGATCTTGAAGAAACAACACAAGTCGATTCGTATGAGACTCTGCTAAATGTAAAGACTGAGCAAGTACCAAGATATCGTCCAAATAAGGAAATACCACAATACCCTGTTCTCTGATTACAGACAGAAGGGCACCGAGAATCTTTGTGAAAATTCTTGGAGCTGTAGCAAGGCCAAACGGTAGAGCCACAAATTGGTAATGCTTGTCTAGAAAAGAGAATCTCAGGAACTGATAATGATCTGGATGAATCGGAATATGCAGATATGCATCCTGTAAATCTATTGTGGACATATAATTCCCTTGCTGAACAAAAGGCAATATAGTCCTTACAGTTACCATCTTGAACGTTGGTATCCTTACATAACGATTCAATAATTTTAGATCCAGAACTGGTCTGAAGGAATTCTCCTTCTTTGGTACAATGAAGAGATTTGAATAAAACCCCATCCCCTGTTCCGGAACTGGAACCGGTATAATTACTCCAGCCAACTCTAGATCTGAAACACAATTCAGAAATGCTTGAGCTTTCACTGGATTTACTGGGACACGGGAAAGAAAAAATCTCTTTGCAGGAGGTCTCATCTTGAAACCAATTCTGTACCCTTCTGAAACAATGTTCTGAATCCAAAGATTGTGAACAGAATTGATCCAAATTTCTTTGAAAAAACGTAACCTGCCCCCTACCAGCTGAACTGGAATGAGGGCCGTACCTTCATGTGAACTTAGAAGCAGGTTTCGCCTTTCTAGCAGGCTTGGATTTATTCCAGACTGGAGATGGTTTCCAAACTGAAACTGCTCCTGAGGACGAAGGATCAGGCTTTTGTTCTTTGTTGAAACGAAAGGAACGAAAACGATTGTTAGCCCTGTTTTTACCTTTAGACTTTTTATCCTGTGGTAAAAAAGTTCCTTTCCCACCAGTAACAGTTGAAATAATAGAATCCAACTGAGAACCAAATAATTTGTTTCCCTGGAAAGAAATGGAAAGTAGAGTTGATTTAGAAGCCATATCAGCATTCCAGGTCTTAAGCCATAAAGCTCTTCTGGCTAAGATAGCCAGAGACATAAACCTAACATCAACTCTAATAATATCAAAAATGGCATCACAGATGAAATTATTAGCATGCTGGAGAAGAATAATAATATCATGAGAATCACGATTTGTTACTTGTTGCGCTAGAGTTTCCAACCAAAAAGTTGAAGCTGCAGCAACATCAGCCAATGATATAGCAGGTCTAAGAAGATTACCTGAACATAGATAAGCTTTTCTTAGAAAAGATTCAATTTTTCTATCTAAAGGATCCTTAAACGAGGTACCATCTGACGTAGGAATGGTAGTACGTTTAGCAAGGGTAGAAATAGCCCCATCAACTTTAGGGATTTTGTCCCAAAATTCTAACCTATCAGGCGGAACAGGATATAATTGCTTAAAACGTTTAGAAGGAGTAAATGAATTACCCAATTTATCCCATTCCTTGGAAATTACTGCAGAAATAGCATTAGGAACAGGAAAGACTTCTGGAATAACCGCAGGAGCTTTAAAAACCTTATCCAAACGTATAGAATTAGTATCAAGAGGACTAGAATCCTCTATTTCCAAAGCAATTAGTACTTATTTAAGTAAAGAGCGAATAAATTCCATCTTAAATAAATATGAAGATTTATCAGCATCAATCTCTGAGATAGAATCCTCTGAACCAGAAGAGTCCAAAGAATCAGAATGATGGTGTTCATTTAAAAATTCATCTGTAGAGAGAGAAGATTTAAAAGACTTTTTACGTTTACTAGAAGGAGAAATAACAGACAAAGCCTTCTTTATGGATTCAGAAACAAAATCTCTTATGTTATCAGGAACATTCTGCACCTTAGATGTTGAGGGAACTGCAACAGGCAATGGTACATCACTAAAGGAAATATTATCTGCTTTAACAAGTTTGTCATGACAATTATTACAAACAACAGCTGGAGGAATAGCTACCAAAAGTTTACAGCAGATACACTTAGCTTTGGTAGATCCAGCAGGCAGTGGTTTTCCTGTAGTATCTTCTGGCTCAGATGCAACGTGAGACATCTTGCAATATGTAAGAGAAAAAACAACATATAAAGCAAAATAGATCAAATTCCTTATAAGACAGTTTCAGGAATGGGAAAAAATGCCAAACATCAAGCTTCTAGCAACCAGAAGCAAATGAAAAATGAGACTGAAATAATGTGGAGACAAAAGCGACGCCCATATTTTTTAGCGCCAAATAAGACGCCCACATTATTTGGCGCCTAAATGCTTTTGGCGCCAAAAATGACGCCACATCCGGAACGCCGACATTTTTGGCGCAAAATAACGTCAAAAAATGACGCAACTTCCGGCGACACGTATGACGCCGGAAACGGAAAAGAATTTTTTGCGCCAAAAAAGTCCGCGCCAAGAATGACGCAATAAAATGAAGCATTTTCAGCCCCCGCGAGCCTAACAGCCCACAGGGAAAAAAGTCAAATTTTTGAGGTAAGAAAAATATGATAAATTCAATGCATAATCCCAAATATGAAACTGACTGTCTGGAAATAAGGAAAGTTGAACATTCTGAGTCAAGGCAAATAAATGTTTGAATACATATATTTAGAACTTTATAAATAAAGTGCCCAACCATAGCTTAGAGTGTCACAGAAAATAAGACTTACTTACCCCAGGACACTCATCTACATGTTTGTAGAAAGCCAAACCAGTACTGAAACGAGAATCAGTAGAGGAAATGGTAAATATAAGAGTATATCGTCGATCTGAAAAGGGAGGTAAGAGATGAATCTCTACGACCGATAACAGAGAACCTTATGAAATAGACCCCGTAGAAGGAGATCACTGCATTCAATAGGCAATACTCTCTTCACATCCCTCTGACATTCACTGCACGCTGAGAGGAAAACCGGGCTCCAACTTGCTGCGGAGCGCATATCAACGTAGAATCTAGCACAAACTTACTTCACCACCTCCCTTGGAGGCAAAGTTTGTAAAAACTGATTTGTGGGTGTGGTGAGGGGTGTATTTATAGGCATTTTTAGGTTTGGGAAACTTTGCCCCTCCTGGTAGGAATGTATATCCCATACGTCACTAGCTCATGGACTCTTGTTAATTACATGAAAGAAATATTGTTTTCATTTTGGGTATTAGTATACATTAAGATGCAAAGTAAAGAACAGAGGATTCATTTTCGTCACACACTTAGTAATTTAGACACTCCACTTGAGGAACTCTCTAGAGAAGATGAGGAACTTACTTTCACACAACTTTTACATAAATTAGAAGAAGCTTTAAAGTGTGAACACAGACACTGGTGGGATATTGACACTTTAAAGAAATACAAAGCAAAAGGTCATATACCGAGAGGATTAAGATTATCCAAAGTTTGTTCCTTTACACATGATAATGATCTAACTACCAAATGGCAAGACGAATTGACAAATTGTTCACTAAAATTGATAGATTTACTAATAGATTTTAGAAATACTCTTTTAGCCAACATAGAGACTGAGATTGAAAAATTACAATCATTACTGACAAAATATGAACAACATCCTGAGTATACTGATAAAATCAAGGAGGTCACAGAAAAATCTGATTCATTCCAAAAGAAACTAATTAAAATAAAAATCAAAAAACTAGCAAGAGATGAAAGAGACTATTTGGAGGGGTGCATTTATAAAACCCAGAATAATGACACCATAGGTGAAACAGTGAATTCTACTCTAGAGGGAAGCTCCTCACTGATAAATCAGAAAGATCCTATTGTTATTAATTCCCCAAAATGGGATAAGGTACATTATAAAAAACCCAAGGATAAAAAGAAAAATGTAGCTTTTAAAGGGGGCTATAATTTTAATAATGAAAATAGTTGGAAAATAGGACATCAATCAGCTAGTGGGTTTAAAGAAAACTATACCCTTAGAAGGAAAGAATCGTGAAAAGATTTGTTTTAAATTAAACATTTTATATATTATAAGTAGCACGGCATATCAGTTTTTTATCTGCCAATTTGATGTCATTTTTGTGAGTGAATCCTGAGGCGGTATCGGAGATATCTTGAATATTTTGTTTATGCCCAGGGGAACACTTGTGAACACAGTGATCTGGACAGCTGATAAGTGTCCAGGAGGTCATTGTGGCACTTCTCAAGTGCCCTACATCTCGTGAGTACATTTCATACTTTGCGCATCTGTCATTGTTCTCACTGATACACACTATTGTGGCACTTCTGTGTTTTTCTTTTGTATAGCTTGATACTGGAGGAATATAGGCTAACACAGCTAGCTGGACGGCTGCTAATTGTTCAGAAGGCACATGTGGCACTTCTCAAGTGCTGAAAATCTTGTAAGTAAGATTCATATGGGGTTTTGGCTAGAGTAGAAATAGCCCCATTCACTTTTGGAATAGAATTCCATATCTCCAAGATAGAGTCAGAGATTGGAAACATTCTCTTAAAATTAGGGGACTGAGAAATTTCTCCCATTCTTTAGAGATGATGTCAGATATATGGTTTGGAACAGGAAAAACTTCCAGAGACTTGGACTTAACATCATAAACCTTATTTAGTTTAGGAATTTTAGGAGTCTCCAATGGTTTAGACCCTGGAACATCCAAGGTAGCTAACACCTCCTTGAGTAATGAATGAAGGTGTTCAAGTGTAAATCTGAAACTTACTTCCTCAGACTCTACTAGACTGTCCGAAACAGAGTCAGAATCAGATACTTCCCCCTCAGAGGCATCCGATGATCATCGTCAGAATATTGAGATAAACTAACGCATCTTTGGAGTTAGAAGAGATACCAGTATTGGAATGTTTAGTCTTTCTCTTCCTCTTACCTGCAACAGGTAAGGAGCTCAAGGCAGCAGATATAGCAGTTTGAAGCTGTGCTGCAAAATCTTCTGGTAAAAAAATTCCCCCAGAAAGAGATTGAGTGAGCCGCAGGGCACTGCTGGGCAACAATTTCATGAGAAGGGGACTGAGGAGAAAGTTGAGGCATGTCAAGGGCAGCTGAGTCCTGGGAAGTACAGGGTTCTGAAGGATTAAATCTTTTAGAAGCAGTAGACAAGGTCTGTAATTTAGATTTTTTAGACTTTGACAGCAGCATAGAAGACAAACGAGTAGAAAAAAGTTTTGCAGGTGGTACTACATGAAATTTTGGGGCCCCTGACTTAACCATTGATCAGGCCCCACCCCGCCTCCTTTGACATTTGCAATTTTTGACCAAGTGACAAACGTATATGCACTTTATTCTTAAGTGTAGTCAAACTTGGAAATGTTGTAAAGGTAGTAACACACAAATTTAGAAACACACAGACACACTCATACACTGAAACACACACTCACACATAAGGATTTACATATAGACACTCTAGCAGACACGCAAAGAAACACACAAACACACTCAGACATAGACACCCAAACAGACACTCAGCACTTGTTTACATTGACCTGACAAGTAATGAGGTAGACTACAGTTTTGTCAAAAAAGGAGATTTACAAAACAAAATATGGAGTTCTGATTATCTTTTTGTCAAGGAAGATGCCAACTAAATGATGACAACAGCATGCAGTGACTGAAAGGAAGGGCCCTGAACTGCCTAAACAATAATTTAAAGGTTAAATGGTGGATTGGTAACTTCTGGAAAGGTCTCATTAGTCTCAAAGTCTGTAGAAAGATGTAAATAATCAGTAGTAAGGTCAAAATGTCCTAAAAAGGAACAGACAATAGACACACACACAAACTTGCACATACACCCAAGGAAACACAGACAGAGACAGTTTCAGAATACACAATAAGACATACACACACACAGAGAGACAACCACTTAAAACACAGAAAGACATAAATACACACACACCCTCACTGAGACACCCACAAAAAATGCACAGACATACACACACCCTCACAGAGACACCCACAGAAAACACACACCCTCGCAGAGACATCCACAGAAAACACAGACATACATACATACACACACACACCCTCACAGAGACATCCACAGAAAACACAGAGACATACACACCCACCCTCACAGAGGCATCCACAGAAAATGCACAAAGACAAACATACACACACCCTCACAGAGAAACCCATAGAAAAAGCACAAAGACATACGCACACACCCTCACAGACATCCACAGAAAATGCACAAAGACATACACACCCACCCTCACAGACCCACAGAAAAAAATACATACACACTCATAGAGACACAAACAAAAGCACAAAGACATAAACACAGACACCCACAGAAACACTCACAGGAGGTAACATTTATGCACATTGCATCCCCTAAATTAACAGTGTGTGACATGCAAGATAAAAAAAAATCAGAAATTAAGAGATTACTTTTTAAAGAATCATATTTGTAAATGTGCAATCAAAAATAATTCTGTGAATTCAAAATTGTACATTAATGATCTGGGTAGATGAAGAAAAGTACTTTTAAAAGGTTGACATATGTTTGTTCCCCCCCCCCCCCCATTTCCCCCAACCAAGAGCACCACTTCAAATATAGTGTACAAATGTTCCCATCTGTCAGCTGTACTTATGGATTTTGAAAATGCTGTACTCTATATGGTCTTGGTGGAAGCGTAAGCTGTGGTACTCATACCATTAGATCTGGTTAAATGCAGGATTTAGGCTTGTTTGTATGTATTTCAAAATTAAAGGGGCACTAAAACCAAAAAAATTCTCTCATGATTCAGATAAAGAATACAATTTTAAACAACATTCCAATTTACTTCTATTATCTAAATTGCTTCATTCTTTAGATATCCTTTGTTGTAGAAATAGCAATGCACATTGGTGAGCCAATCAGACAGGGCATCTATGTGCAGCCACCAATCAGCAGCTACTGAGCCTATCTAGATAAGCTGTTCAGCAACAGATATCAAGAGAATGAAGCAAATTAGATTATATAAGTAAAGTAGAAAGTTGTTTAAAATTGCATGTTCTTTCTAAATCATGAAAGAAAAAAACATAATTTATGTAAGAACTTACCTGATAAATTCATTTCTTTCATATTAGCAAGAGTCCATGAGCTAGTGACGTATGGGATATACATTCCTACCAGGAGGGGCAAAGTTTCCCAAACCTCAAAATGCCTATAAATACACCCCTCACCACACCCACAATTCAGTTTAACGAATAGCCAAGAAGTGGGGTGATAAAAAAGTGCGAAAGCATATAAAATAAGGAATTGGAATAATTGTGCTTTATACAAAAATCATAACCACCACAAAAAAAGGGTGGGCCTCATGGACTCTTGCTAATATGAAAGAAATGAATTTATCAGGTAAGTTCTTACATAAATTATGTTTTCTTTCATGTAATTAGCAAGAGTCCATGAGCTAGTGACGTATGGGATAATGATTACCCAAGATGTGGATCTTTCCACGCAAGAGTCACTAGAGAGGGAGGGATAAAATAAAGACAGCCAATTCCTGCTGAAAATATTCCACACCCAAAATAAAGTTTAATGAAAAACATAAGCAGAAGATTCAAACTGAAACCGCTGCCTGAAGTACTTTTCTACCAAAAACTGCTTCAGAAGAAGAAAATACATCAAAATGGTAGAATTTAGTAAAAGTATGCAAAGAGGACCAAGTTGCAGCTTTGCAAATCTGATCAATCGAAGCTTCATTCCTAAACGCCCAGGAAGTAGAAACTGACCTAGTAGAATGAGCTGTAATCCTTTGAGGCGGAGTTTTACCCGACTCAACATAGGCAAGATGAATTAAAGATTTCAACCAAGATGCCAAAGAAATGGCAGAAGCTTTCTGGCCTTTTCTAGAACCAGAAAAGATAACAAATAAACTAGAAGTCTTTCGGAAAGACTTAGTAGCTTCAACATAATATTTCAAAGCTCTAACAACATCCAAAGAATGTAACGATTTCTCCTTAGAATTCTTAGGATTAGGACATAATGAAGGAACCACAATTTCTCTAATAATGTTGTTGGAATTCACAACTTTAGGTAAAAATTCAAAAGAAGTTCGCAACACTGCCTTATCCTGATGAAAAATCAAAAAAGGAGACTCACAAGAAAGAGCAGATAATTCAGAAACTCTTCTGGCAGAAGAGATTGCCAAAAGGAACAAAACTTTCCAAGAAAGTAATTTAATGTCCAATGAATGCATAGGTTCAAACGGAGGAGCTTGAAGAGCCCCTAGAACCAAATTCAAACTCCAAGGAGGAGAAATTGACTTAATGACAGGTTTTATACGAACCAAAGCTTGTACAAAACAATGAATATCAGGAAGATTAGCAATCTTTCTGTGAAAAAAAACAGAAAGAGCAGAGATTTGTCCTTTCAAGGAACTTGCGGACAAACCTTTATCTAAACCATCCTGAAGAAACTGTAAAATTCTTGGAATTCTAAAAGAATGCCAAGAAAAATGATGAGAAAGACACCAAGAAATATAAGTCTTCCAGACTCTATAATATATCTCTCTGGATACAGATTTACGAGCCTGTAACATAGTATTAATCACAGAGTCAGAGAAACCTCTTTGACTAAGAATCAAGCGTTCAATCTCCATACCTTTAAATTTAAGGATTTGAGATCCTGATGGAAAAAAGGACCTTGCGACAGAAGGTCTGGTCGTAGCGGAAGAGTCCACGGATGGCAAGAGGCCATCCGGACAAGATCCGCATACCAAAACCTGTGAGGCCATGCCGGAGCTACCAGCAGAACAAACGAGCATTCCTTCAGAATCTTGGAGATTACTCTTGGAAGAAGAACTAGAGGCGGAAAGATATAAGCAGGATGATACTTCCAAGGAAGTGATAATGCATCCACTGCTTCCGCCTGAGGATCCCGGGATCTGGACAGATACCTGGGAAGTTTCTTGTTTAGATGAGACGCCATCAGATCTATTTCTGGAAGCTCCCATATTTGAACAATCTGAAGAAATACCTCTGGGTGAAGAGACCATTCGCCCGGATGCAACGTTTGGCGACTGAGATAATCCGCTTCCCAATTGTCTATACCTGGGATATGAACCGCAGAGATTAGACAGGAGCTGGATTCCGCCCAAACCAGAATTCGAGATACTTCTTTCATAGCCAGAGGACTGTGAGTCCCTCCTTGATGATTGATGTATGCCACAGTTGTGACATTGTCTGTCTGAAAACAAATGAACGATTCTCTCTTCAGAAGAGGCCAAGACTGAAGAGCTCTGAAAATTGCACGGAGTTCCAAAATATTGATCGGTAATCTCACCTCCTGAGATTCCCAAACTCCTTGTGCCGTCAGAGATCCCCACACAGCTCCCCAACCTGTGAGACTTGCATCTGTTGAAATTACAGTCCAGGTCGGAAGCACAAAAGAAGCCCCCTGAATTAAACGATGGTGATCTGTCCACCACGTTAGAGAGTGTCGTACAATCGGTTTTAAAGATATTAATTGAGATATCTTTGTGTAATCCCTGCACCATTGATTCAGCATACAGAGCTGAAGAGGTCGCATGTGAAAACGAGCAAAGGGGATCGCGTCCGATGCAGCAGTCATAAGACCTAGAATTTCCATGCATAAGGCTACCGAAGGGAATGATTGTGACTGAAGGTTTCGACAAGCCGAAATCAATTTTAGACGTCTCTTGTCTGTTAAAGACAGAGTCATGGACACTGAATCTATCTGGAAACCCAGAAAAGTTACCCTTGTCTGAGGAATCAAAGAACTTTTTGGTAAATTGATCCTCCAACCATGATCTTGAAGAAACAACACAAGTCGATTCGTATGAGATTCTGATAAATGTAAAGACTGAGCAAGTACCAAGATATCGTCCAAATAAGGAAATACCACAATACCCTGTTCTCTGATTACAGACAGAAGGGCACCGAGAACCTTTGTAAAAATTCTTGGAGCTGTAGCTAGGCCAAACGGCAGAGCCACAAACTGGTAATGCTTGTCCAGAAAAGAGAATCTCAGGAACTGATAATGATCTGGATGAATCGGAATATGCAGATAAGCATCCTGTAAATCTATTGTGGACATATAATGCCCTTGCTGAACAAAAGGCAAGATAGTCCTTACAGTTACCATTTTGAACGTTGGTATCCTTACATAACGATTCAATATTTTTAGATCCAGAACTGGTCTGAAGGAATTCTCCTTCTTTGGTACAATGAAGAGATTTGAATAAAACCCCATCCCCTGTTCCAGAACTGGAACTGGCATAATTACTCCAGCCAACTCTAGATCTGAAACACAATTCAGAAATGCTTGAGCTTTCGCTGGATTTACTGGGACACGGGAAAGAAAAAATCTCTTTGCAGGAGGTCTCATCTTGAAACCAATTCTGTACCCTTCTGAAACAATGTTCTGAATCCAAAGAATGTGAACAGAATTGATCCAAATTTCTTTGAAAAAACGTAACCTGCCCCCTACCAGCAGAGCTGGAATGAGGGCCGCACCTTAGAAGCAGGCTTTGCCTTTCTAGAAGGCTTGGATTTATTCCAGACTGGAGATGGTTTCCAAACTGAAACTGCTCCTGAGGATGAGGGATCAGGCTTTTGTTCTTTGTTGAAACGAAAGGAACGAAAACGATTATTAGCCCTGTTTTTACCCTTAGATTTTCTATCCTGTGGTAAAAAAGTTCCTTTCCCACCAATAACAGTTGAGATAATGGAATCCAACTGAGAACCAAATAATTTGTTACCCTGGAAAGAAATGGAAAGTAGAGTTGATTTAGAAGCCATATCAGCATTCCAAGTTTTAAGCCATAAAGCTCTTCTAGCTAAAATAGCTAGAGACATAAACCTGACATCAACTCTGATAATATCAAAAATGGCATCACAGATAAAATTATTAGCATGCTGAAGAAGAATAATAATATTATGAGAATCATGATCTGTTACTTGTTGTGCTAAAGTCTCCAACCAAAAAGTTGAAGCTGCAGCAACATCAGCCAATGATATAGCAGGTCTAAGAAGATTACCTGAACACAGATAAGCTTTTCTTAGAAAGGATTCAATTTTCCTATCTAAAGGATCTTTAAACGAAGTACCATCTGACGTAGGAATAGTAGTACGTTTAGCAAGGGTAGAAATAGCCCCATCAACTTTAGGGATTTTGTCCCAAAATTCTAATCTGTCAGACGGCACAGGATATAATTGCTTAAAACGTTTAGAAGGAGTAAATGAATTACCCAATTTATCCCATTCTCTGGAAATTACTTCAGAAATAGCATTAGGAACAGGAAAAACTTCTGGAATAACCACAGGAGATTTAAACACCTTATCTAAATGTCTAGAATTAGTATCAAGAGGACCAGAATCCTCTATTTCTAAAGCAATTAGTACTTCTTTAAGTAAAGAACGAATAAATTCCATTTTAAATAAATATGAAGATTTATCAGCATCAATCTCTGAGACAGAATCCTCTGAACCAGAAGAGTCATCAGAATCAGAATGATGATGTTCATTTAAAAATTCATCTGTAGAGAGAGAAGTTTTAAAAGATTTTTTATGTTTACTAGAAGGAGAAATAACAGACATAGCCTTCTTGATGGATTCAGAAACAAAATCTCTTATGTTATCAGGAACATTCTGCACCTTAGATGTTGAGGGAACTGCAACAGGCAATGGTACATTACTAAAGGAAATATTATCTGCTTTAACAAGTTTGTCATGACAATTAATACAAACAACAGCCGGAGGACTAGCTACCAAAAGTTTACAGCAGATACACTTAGCTTTGGTAGTTCCAGCACTAGACAGCGATTTTCCTGAAGTATCTTCTGACTCAGATGCAACGTGAGACATCTTGCAATATGTAAGAGAAAAAACAACATATAAAGCAAAATTGATCAAATTCCTTAAATGACAGTTTCAGGAATGGGAAAAAATGCCAATAAACAAGCTTCTAGAAACCAGAAGCAAAGAAAAAATCAGACTGAAATAATGTGGAGACAAAAGCGACGCCCATATTTTTTGGCGCCAAATAATACGCCCACATTGTTTGGCGCCTAAATGCTTTTTGGCGCCAAAAATGACGCCACATCCGGAACGCCGACATTTTTGGCGCAAAAGGACGTCAAAAAATGACGCAACTTCCGGCGACACGTATGACGCCGGAAACAGAAAAGATTTTTTGCGCCAAAAAAGTCCGCGCCAAGAATGACGCAATAAAATGAAGCATTTTCAGCCCCCGCGAGCCTAACAGCCCACAGGGAAAAAAAGTCAAATTTTTAAGGTAAGAAAAAATGATTGATTCAAACGCATTATCCCAAATATGAAACTGACTGTGTGAAAATAAGGAATGTTGAACATTCTGAGTCAAGGCAAATAAATGTTTGAATACATATATTTAGAACTTTATAAATAAAGTGCCCAACCATAGCTTAGAGTGTCACAGAAAATAAGATTTACTTACCCCAGGACACTCATCTACATGTTTGTAGAAAGCCAAACCAGTACTGAAACGAAAATCAGCAGAGGTAATGGTATATAAATAAGAGTATATCGTCGATCTGAAAAGGGAGGTAAGAGATGAATCTCTACGACCGATAACAGAGAACCTATGAAATAGACCCCGTAGAAGGAGATCACTGCATTCAAATAGGCAATACTCTCCTCACATCCCTCTGACATTCACTGCACTCCAACTTGCTGCGGAGCGCATATCAACGTAGAATCTAGCACAAACTTACTTCACCACCTCCATAGGAGGCAAAGTTTGTAAAACTGAATTGTGGGTGTGGTGAGGGGTGTATTTATAGGCATTTTGAGGTTTGGGAAACTTTGCCCCTCCTGGTAGGAATGTATATCCCATACGTCACTAGCTCATGGACTCTTGCTAATTACATGAAAGAAATGTGGGTTTAATGTCCCTTTAAGTCAGCTGTAGTGTAAACTGAACAGTTTTAAGTTAACCTGTCTCATTTCAAACACTGAGCAATCTTAGTCTGAGAGTATAACATTTTATGCAGATGTGAAAATCTTAGATAAATGCCTCCTTGCATCTGGAAAGTCCTTGTATAAAGGGGCAGTAAACTGGAATGTAATTAATTAATATATATATATATATATATATATATATATATATATATATATATATATATATATATAAATTTTAAAAAAATGCATATCTGCCAAAATAGCACCTACCATTTGTGTATTGAGGAGGACACATTTCTGCATGGCTTTAAATATAAAATTTCTACAGCATTGTCAAATAATCATAAATACACTGCTGCTAAAAAAAATGTGTTTTTATGGACCCCTGGCCCCACCATACAACTACTACCACACTGAAGTTACAATCCGAAATTGCACAAAGAAATAAAAAACATTTACTAAGTAAGTCCTACCTCCTCTGCAAATGAAAGTGATCTGCCGTCTGACTTAGGCACACACTGTATAAAGTGCCAAGTCTGTCTCACATTGTGCATAGTGGTTTAGTGCACACTCAAAAAACCTCTCAAATGCTAATACTTTACTCCTTGTAATAACATTTCCCATGCTCAATTTTTTTTTTAATTGTTCTTGCCTCATGGGGCCCCCCTGGCCCATTGGTCCCCTGACAGCAGTCACTCCTGTCACCCCCTGATGGCAGAAATAACACTGTCCTCCATGAAGGGAATAAAGATTTCACAACAAATATTACAAATAAAATAAAAATAATATAAATTTATTTTATCAACAAAAAATAATTTGGGGCACATATATATAATCCAAGCAAAGACTGTGTGCTCTTTCCAACCCTCCTAGAAGATCGATATAGCGTAGTTCTATTAGAAGTTGGAATAAAATATTTTTTTCTGTTAGATAGACTCTCCTGTACCTCCCCCCCCCACCCAGTAGCGGAGAGGATCCGGAGATAAAAATCTGTGTTTGAATGAGAGGATTTCTGTCCCTTCTCCTGCACAGATAATAATAATACGTCCGTTCCGTAAACCAGAAGTTGATCGATGTGAGGATTACTGCCCCTGCGTGTCACATGATTACGGAGGGGATAAATGGCGCTATTTAGAAAATAACTGATGCGCCATAAAGAGATTGTTAGTCCCAGCCAAGTTAGAAAAAAACGGACTAAAAAAAAAGTACAAATATCAAAAATAAAGTTAAAAAGATTTCTTAAAGAGATGTTGTCTAAAAATGTATAAAAAAGATTAAGTAATTTACTCATCTGTAAAATACCCTGACAGCCTCAATCCCTGCTGATCTGTTCCTAAAAAGGAAAACTATCAGCATAGATACACAGTGCCCTTAACAATGATAATGCCCTTAAAATAAATAACCCTTGAAATAAGGGAAAATTAATAAATCCCCAGGCTCAGGAAATATAGGAGATTCATACTCCTTTAAGTGTGTCCTCCTGTGTCCTGTATATGGAAAGACACTTACCTTATGAGCCTTTGCTGTGGGGCAGACAAAGCCCTCCAGGTCTGACAGCTACATCCAGATATTCTGACAGGGACCTGAGGAAAAAGGAAAACAGTGTAAACATAACACTGGTTGCCTAGTGGGGGTGTTAGCAGAAATTGCTAGAGAGAGGAAAGAGAAGTTCCCTTGGACCTGTAGCAGCAAACAGCTACCAATACTTTAACTAAGAGTTTTACATTGATAAGCATACACCCCAGTCCTATCTTGAAGGGAAGCTACCCATTAAAGGACTGATTATCTTCAGAGCACCATCTTCACCTCCTCCTATTTACAGAGGCAAAGAATGACTGGGGGAGTATGGGTAATGGGAGGATTCTTAACCTGTGGCTGTGGTGTTCTTTGCCTCCTCCTGGTGGCCAGGCAGTGAATTTCCCAACAATAATTGTGAGAACGTCATCTTCACCAGATCCACAAGGCCATGCTAGAGCAATTAGGATCACCAAGGCCTGCTCAAGTATGGAACAGGCTTTGAAAGATAAAAAAAAAATTAAAGGACAAAGTAGTCTACTCAGACTTGTCCCCTGGAAAGAGCCGTAATCCTCTCAGGAGACAGATATCCAGCTTCTTCTAAAGCTAAACAAATTACACTTTTTAACTAAAAGGAAAGAGCAATTGCAGAGGCCATTAGACCCCTGCACCTACCGGAGTTCACCACAAACAAGGCAGAAGAATGTACAAAATCCTTGGTAACCTGGAGATAGAACTTAAGAGTACGAACCATATCCAGATCTCCGGAGAAAGAACCCACTCCCCTGGGTGGAACCTCTGGTGGCTCAGATAACCTGCTTTCCAGATGTCCACGGCTTGGTAGAAAAGAGGCAATTGTGGAAATTTGCTCACTAAAGGATGTGTTAGACCTCCTTCATAGTTGGGGAACTCCTTGTTAAGAATGGCGACCAATTGATCTATGATAAAAACAGACCTTGAGCCAGAGATCCTGACAGAGCCACCAAGATAGATTCTCTCATGTTGTTGTCTAAGACGATCCGCTGAGATGGGTCTGAATGATCACCTTTCTATTGTCTGAACATGAATAATTGGAAAGTCCTCAGATGGAAGCAATTAACAAACAAACCGAGTATACTCTGCTCATTGTAATGGCTGAAGAATAAACTGGAACCTCCAGTCTCTGGCTGTCTGTCCTACACCTTGAGGCACTGGAGGGCTCAGTAAAAGGAAAAATATCCATGGAGGCCTATGAGACCAATTACTTCAATGCCCTACACTACTGAGGAGCGAGCAAAGGATTGAAGGGAAAGACAGGCAGAGAGAAATTGGACTGTCTCACATCTGGTATGAAGATCATCATGGAGACTGAATTTATGATAGTCCACAAAAAAACAAACCTTGGTAACTGGAACCAGGGAACTCTTGTCCAGAATTATCTTCCACCTGTGACAGAGAAGAAAGGACAGCAGAGATCTTACCAAAAGAAAAAATGGAGCCTGAACCACATATCGCTCAGGCATGGGCCACAGTAAATCTCTGAAATCTGACTACTGATAAAGAAACCCTCAGAACCTTAGTAAAGATTCTGGGAGCTGTAGCCAGACCAAAAAGAAGGCTACAAATGAAAGACTTTGTCTAGAAAGGCAAAACCTCAGAAAACTGAAAATGTTCTCGGTCAATAGGAACATAGAGGAATTAGTCCTTCTCATGAACTGACCCACCTGGACCAAAGGAAGAATGGATAGTCTCCATCTAGAAGGACAGAACCTTGAGAGATCAGTAGAGGCCCTCAGATCTAAAATAGGGCAGACGGGACTCTCTTACTTGCATAAGACCCTGAGCCCTGAGTTGCCGGAGGGAGATCCTCTTCCATGTAAAAAAGCCACGTCTATCACCGTAAGAAGATAGACTAGGATAAATCTGTTTTATGAAGGACCAGACTGAAAACCCATCTAAAAGATATAAGTATAATATTAATCATATTAGTGACAAAAGATCACTAAGATAAAAAGTGTTGTAAATAATACAAATATGGGCTGAAGCAGACAGACCTGGAAATCTTCTAACTAGAGAGAATATATCATATTGCCCACAAACACAAAAGTATATAACATATAAGTGACTTAAAGATCACTAAGATAAATATGTAATTTACATAAAACAATAGCAGTTGCCACGTTCGGGGCTATATGCAACAGAAAGATCTATAAATCTCCTCAATAAGCGGAAGATAGAAAAATAGTACACATATATATAACAATATATAAATATGAAATTAATCATATTAGAGTCATGAGATTCACTAGGATAAATGGATATTAGATAATAGAAAGTATGCTGTCACCATTAGCACTGTGAATCTCTTCATTATGATTGAGATTGCAAAATGTGCACTCCTATACTTACAGTATATATAAATGAGCATCACATATATCAATACATATATCCTTCAGAGAAAATAACAGTTGAAAACCTTAAATTAGGATAATCTTTCAATATATAAATAATTGTATGAACATCATATACAATTTATATCCCTCAGAAGAATAAAAATCTCAGGAAATTATCATTTAAATAAATAATAACACATTGATTTTTGAAATCTGTCACGGTATGCCCAGATGTAAACCTGGGGCTCCAGATTCCTAAACTGTTTGCTGATCCTATACCATGTAGACACGTGCAATTCGTTTTGGACGAATTTTGGCCGATTCGAATGAATCAGAATTTCCAAATCAGCACCATAACTAAAATTCCGAAAATTAATAAATCAGTTTGCAAATTTTTGGATCCATTCTTTATTCATATTTGGAATTTTCATTGTTTTAATCTAAACTTCAGTATCCTCACATCGCTAACACTAACTAAACCTATTAACCTCTAAACCGCCGTACACCCACATTGCCAATACTAACAAAAACACTGAATAAATCTATTAACCCCTAAACCGCCATACACCCACATCGCCAACACTAACTAATAGGTTTAGTTAGTGTTGGCGATGTGGGGGTACGGCGGTTTAGGGGTTCATAGCTTTATTTAGTGTTGGCGATGTGGGTGATGGCGGTTTTAGATAATTTTGTTTTGGGAATCGGCGGCGGCGGTTATGTTAAATAGTTTTTTCAGATCCTTTCATTTTTTCGGATCCATTCTTTATTCATATTTGGAATTTTCAATGTTTTAATCTAAACTGCAGTTCCCCCGACATCGCGGACACTAACTAAAACCCTAACTAAAGCTATTAACCCCTAAACCGCCGTACTTCCACATCACCAACACTAACTAAACATATAAACCTCTAAACTGCCTTTCCCCGACATCGCTGACACTAACTAAAACACTAAATAAAGCTATTAACCCGTAAACTGCCGTATCCCCACATCGCCAACACTAACTAAACCTATTAACCTCTAAACCGCCGTACACCCACATTGCCAATACTAACAAAAACACTGAATAAATCTATTAACCCCTAAACCGCCATACACCCACATCGCCAACACTAATAGGTTTAGTTAGTGTTGGCGATGTGGGGGTACGGCGGTTTAGGGGTTCATAGCTTTATTTAGTGTTGGCGATGTGGGTGATGGCGGTTTTAGATAATTTTGTTTCGGGAATCGGCGGCGGCGGTTATGTTAAATAGTTTTTTCAGATCCTTTGGTTTTTTCGAATCCATTCTTTATTCAGATGCATTATTCTATTCTAAACTTTAGAATAGAATAATGAATATGAATAAAGAATGGATCCGAAATAACCAACGGATCCGAAAAAAACGATTTAACTTAACATAACTAATTTGCCGAAACAATTTTTTTTTAACTTAACTAAACTAATTTGCAGAAACAAAATTATTTATTTAACTAATGAAAACAAAACAATTTTTTTAGCGTTGCACATGTCTAGTACCATGCATTTTTAGGATATGAGAAACAGATTAGAGATATGATAAAAATAGATGTAATATCAAATCACCACAAAATAGCGCCAAATACCAAGGAATAACTGCTAAAAAGAAATTATGACACAGAAATTCTTAAACAGGGAAAAAACCTGAGACTGTATAAAATTATGATATGTCCTGTAAGGGAGAAAACATAATTTATGTAAGAACTTACCTGATAAATTCATTTCTTTCATATTAGCAAGAGTCCATGAGCTAGAGACGTATGGGATATACATTCCTACCAGGAGGGGCAAAGTTTCCCAAACCTCAAAATGCCTATAAATACACCCCTCACCACACCCACAAATCAGTTTAACGCATAGCCAAGAAGTGGGGTGATAAGACAAAAGTGCGAAAGCATAAAAAATAAGGAATTGGAATAATTGTGCTTTATACAAAAAAATCATAACCACCACAAAAAAGGGTGGGCCTCATGGACTCTTGCTAATATGAAAGAAATGAATTTATCAGGTAAGTTCTTACATAAATTATGTTTTCTTTCATGTAATTAGCAAGAGTCCATGAGCTAGTGACGTATGGGATAATGAATACCCAAGATGTGGATCTTCAACGCAAGAGTCACTAGAGAGGGAGGGATAAAATAAAGACAGCCAATTCCGCTGAAAATAATCCACACCCAAAATAAAGTTTAAATCTTATAATGAAAAAAACTGAAATTATAAGCAGAAGAATCAAACTGAAACAGCTGCCTGAAGTACTTTTCTACCAAAAACTGCTTCAGAAAAAGAAAACACATCAAAAATGGTAGAATTTAGTAAAAGTACGCAAAGAAGACCAAGTTGCTGCTTTGCAAATCTGATCAACTGAAGCTTCATTCCTAAACGCCCAGGAAGTAGAAACTGACCTAGTAGAATGAGCTGTAATCCTTTGAGGCGTAGTTTTACCCGACTCGACATAAGCATGATGAATCAAAGACTTTAACCAAGATGCCAAAGAAATGGCAGAGGCCTTCTGACCTTTCCTAGAACCAGAAAAGATAACAAATAGACTAGAAGTCTTTCGGAAATTTTTAGTAGCTTCAACATAATATTTCAAAGCTCTAACTACATCCAAAGAATGCAACGATCTTTCCTTAGAATTCTTAGGATTAGGACACAATGAAGGAACCACAATTTCTCTACTAATGTTGTTAGAATTCACAACCTTAGGTAAAAATTAAAAGAAGTTCGCAACACCACCTCATCCTGATGAAAAATCAGAAAAGGAGACTCACAAGAATGAGCAGATAAATCAGAAACTCTTCTAGCAGAAGAGATGGCCAAAAGAAACAAAACTTTCCAAAAAAGTAATTTAATGTCCAGCGAATGCATAGGTTCAAACGGAGGAGCTTGAAGAGCCCCCAGAACCAAATTCAACTTCAAGGAGGAGAAATTGACTTAATAACAGGTTTTATATGAACCAAAGCTTGTACAAAACAATGAATATCAGGAAGACTAGCAATCTTTCTGTGAAAAAGAACAGAAAGAGCAGAGATTTGTCCTTTCAAGGAACTTGCAGACAAACCTTTATCCAAACCATCATGAAGAAACTGTAAAATTCTAGGAATTCTAAAAGAATGCCAAGAAAAATGATGAGAAAAACACCAAGAAATGTAAATCTTCCAGACTCGATAATATATCTTCCTAGATACAGATTTACGAGCCTGTAACATAGTATTAATCAGAGAGTCAGAGAAACCTCTATGACTGAGAATCAAGCGTTCAATCTCCATACCTTCAAATTTAAGGATTTGAGATCCTGATGGAAAAAAGGACCTTGTGATAGAAGGTCTGGTCTTAACGGAAGAGTCCACGGTTGGCAAGTGGCCATCCAGACAAGATCCGCATACCAAAACCTGTGAGGTCGTGCTGGAGCCACCAGCAGAACAAACGAGCACTCCTTTAGAATCTTGGAAATTACTCTTGGAAGAAGAACTAGAGGCGGAAAGATATAGGCAGGATAATACTTCCAAGGAAGTGACAATGCATCCACTGCCTCCGCCTGAGGATCCCTGGATCTGGACAGATACCTGGGAAGCTTCTCGTTTAGATGAGAAGCCATCAGATCTATTTCTCGAAGTCCCCACATTTGAACAATCTGAAGAAATACCTCTGGGGTGAAGAGACCATTCGCCCGGATGTAACGTTTGGCGACTGAGATAATCCGCTTCCCAATTGTCTATACCTGGGATATGAACCGCAGAAATTAGACAGGAGCTGGATTCCGCCCATACCAGAATTCGAGATACTTCTTTCATAGCCAGAGGACTGTGAGTCCCTCCTTGATGATTGACATATGCCACAGTTGTGACATTGTCCGTCTGAAAACAAATGAACGACTCTCTCTTTAGAAGAGGCCATGACTGAAGAGCTCTGAAAATTGCACGGAGTTCCAAAAACATAATTTATGTAAGAACTTACCTGATAAATTCATTTCTTTCATATTAGCAAGAGTCCATGAGCTAGTGACGTATGGGATATACATTCCTACCAGGAGGGGCAAAGTTTCCCAAACCTCAAAATGCCTATAAATACACCCCTCACCACACCCACAATTCAGTTTAACGAATAGCCAAGAAGTGGGGTGATAAAAAAGTGCGAAAGCATATAAAATAAGGAATTGGAATAATTGTGCTTTATACAAAAATCATAACCACCCCAAAAAAAGGGCGGGCCTCATGGACTCTTGCTAATATGAAAGAAATGAATTTATCAGGTAAGTTCTTACATAAATTATGTTTTCTTTCATGTAATTACCAAGAGTCCATGAGCTAGTGACGTATGGGATAATGATTACCCAAGATGTGGATCTTTCCACGCAAGAGTCACTAGAGAGGGAGGGATAAAATAAAGACAGCCAATTCCTGCTGAAAATAATCCACACCCAAAATAAAGTTTAATGAAAAACATAAGCAGAAGATTCAAACTGAAACCGCTGCCTGAAGTACTTTTCTACCAAAAACTGCTTCAGAAGAAGAAAATACATCAAAATGGTAGAATTTAGTAAAAGTATGCAAAGAGGACCAAGTTGCTGCTTTGCAAATCTGATCAATCGAAGCTTCATTCCTAAACGCCCAGGAAGTAGAAACTGACCTAGTAGAATGAGCTGTAATCCTTTGAGGCGGAGTTTTACCCGACTCAACATAGGCAAGATGAATTAAAGATTTCAACCAAGATGCCAAAGAAATGGCAGAAGCTTTCTGGCCTTTTCTAGAACCGGAAAAGATAACAAATAAACTAGAAGTCTTTCGGAAAGACTTAGTAGCTTCAACATAATATTTCAAAGCTCTAACAACATCCAAAGAATGCAATGATTTCTCCTTAGAATTCTTAGGATTAGGACATAATGAAGGAACCACAATTTCTCTACTAATGTTGTTAGAATTCACAACTTTAGGTAAAAAATTCAAAAGAAGTTCGCAACACTGCCTTATCCTGATGAAAAATCAGAAAAGGAGACTCACAAGAAAGAGCAGATAATTCAGAAACTCTTCTGGCAGAAGAGATTGCCAAAAGGAACAAAACTTTCCAAGAAAGTAAATTAATGTCCAATGAATGCATAGGTTCAAACGGAGGAGCTTGAAGAGCCCCCAGAACCAAATTCAAACTCCAAGGAGGAGAAATTGACTTAATAACAGGTTTTATACGAACCAAAGCTTGTACAAAACAATGAATATCAGGAAGATTAGCAATCTTTCTGTGAAAAAGAACAGAAAGAGCAGAGATTTGTCCTTTCAAAGAACTTGCGGATAAACCTTTATCTAAACCATCCTGAAGAAAACTGTAAAATTCTCGGAATTCTAAAAGAATGCCAAGAAAAATGATGAGAAAGACATCAAGAAATATAAGTCTTCCAGACTCTATAATATATCTCTCTGGATACAGATTTACGAGCCTGTAACATAGTATTAATCACAGAGTCAGAGAAACCTCTTTGACCAAGAATCAAGCGTTCAATCTCCATACCTTTAAATTTAAGGATTTGAGATCCTGATGGAAAAAAAGGACCTTGCGACAGAAGGTCTGGTCGTAGCGGAAGAGTCCACGGATGGCAAGAGGCCATCCGGACAAGATCCGCATACCAAAACCTGTGAGGCCATGCCGGAGCTACCAGCAGAACAAACGAGCATTCCTTCAGAATCTTGGAGATTACTCTTGGAAGAAGAACTAGAGGCGGAAAGATATAAGCAGGATGAAACTTCCAAGGAAGTGATAATGCATCCACTGCTTCCGCCTGAGGATCCCGGGATCTGGACAGATACCTGGGAAGTTTCTTGTTTAGATGAGACGCCATCAGATCTATTTCTGGAAGCTCCCACATTTGAACAATCTGAAGAAATACCTCTGGGTGAAGAGACCATTCGCCCGGATGCAACGTTTGGCGACTGAGATAATCCGCTTCCCAATTGTCTATACCTGGGATATGAACCGCAGATATTAGACAGGAGCTGGATTCCACCCAAACCAGAATTTGAGATACTTCTTTCATAGCCAGAGGACTGTGAGTCCCTCCTTGATGATTGATGTATGCCACAGTAGTGACATTGTCTGTCTGAAAACAAATGAACGATTCTCTCTTCAGAAGAGGCCAAAACTGAAGAGCTCTGAAAATTGCACGGAGTTCCAAAATATTGATCGGTAATTTCACCTCCTGAGATTCCCAAACTCCTTGTGCTGTCAGAGATCCCCACACAGCTCCCCAACCTGTGAGACTTGCATCTGTTGAAATTACAGTCCAGGTCGGAAGAACAAAAGAAGCCCCCTGAATCAAACAATGGTGATCTGTCCACCACGTTAGAGAGTGTCGTACAATCGGTTTTAAAGATATTAATTGAGATATCTTTGTGTAATCCTTGCACCATTGATTCAGCATACAGAGCTGAAGAGGTCGCATGTGAAAACGAGCAAAGGGGATCGCGTCCGATGCAGCAGTCATAAGACCTAGAATTTCCATGCATAAGGCTACCGAAGGGAATGATTGTGACTGAAGGTTTCGACAAGCCGAAATCAATTTTAGACGTCTCTTGTCTGTTAAAGACAGAGTCATGGACACTGAATCTATCTGGAAACCAGAAAGGTTACCCTTGTCTGAGGAATCAATTAACTTTTTGATGAATTGATCCTCCAACCATGATCTTGAAGAAACAACACAAGTCGATTCGTATGAGATTCTGCTAAATGTAAAGGACTGAGCAAGTACCAAGATATCGTCCAAATAAGGAAATACCACAATACCCTGTTCTCTGATTACAGACAGAAGGGCACCGAGAACCTTTGTAAAAATTCTTGGAGCTGTAGCTAGGCCAAACGGCAGAGCCACAAACTGGTAATGCTTGTCCAGAAAAGAGAATCTCAGGAACTGATAATGATCTGGATGAATCGGAATATGCAGATATGCATCCTGTAAATCTATTGTGCACATATAATGCCCTTGCTTAACAAAAGGCAAGATAGTCCTTACAGTTACCATTTTGAATGTTGGTATCCTTACATAACGATTCAATATTTTTAGATCCAGAACTGGTCTGAAGGAATTCTCCTTCTTTGGTACAATGAAGAGATTTGAATAAAACCCCATCCCCTGTTCCAGAACTGGAACTGGCATAATTACTCCAGTCAACTCTAGATCTGAAACACAATTCAGAAATGCTTGAGCTTTCACTGGATTTACTGGGACACGGGAAAGAAAAAAATCTCTTTGCAGGAGGTCTCATCTTGAAACCAATTCTGTACCCTTCTGAAACAATGTTCTGATTCCAAATATTGTGAACAGAATTGATCCAAATTTCTTTGAAAAAACGTAACCTGCCCCCTACCAGCTGAGCTGGAATGAGGGCCGCACCTTCATGTGGACTTAGAAGCAGGCTTTGCCTTTCTAGAAGGCTTGGATTTATTCCAGACTGGAGATGGTTTCCAAACTGAAACTGCTCCTGAGGATGAAGGATCAGGCTTTTGTTCTTTGTTGAAACGAAAGGAACGAAAACGATTATTAGCCCTGTTTTTACCCTTACATTTTTTATCCTGTGGTAAAAAAGTTCCTTTCCCACCAGTAACAGTTGAGATAATAGAATCCAACTGAGAACCAAATAATTTGTTACCCTGGAAAGAAATGGAAAGTAGAGTTGATTTAGAAGCCATATCAGCATTCCAAGTTTTTAAGCCATAAAGCTCTTCTAGCTAAAATAGCTAGAGACATAAACCTGACATCAACTCTGATAATATCAAAGATGGCATCACAGATAAAATTATTAGCATGCTGAAGAAGAATAATAATGTTATGAGAATCATGATCTGTTACTTGTTGCGCTAAAGTCTCCAACCAAAAAGTTGAAGCTGCAGCAACATCAGCCAATGATATAGCAGTCTAAGAAGATTACCTGAACACAGATAAGCTTTTCTTAGAAATGATTCAATTTTCCTATCTAAAGGATCTTTAAACGAAGTACCATCCGACGTAGGAATAGTAGTACGTTTAGCAAAGGTAGAAATAGCCCCATCGACTTTAGGGATTTTGTCCCAAAATTCTAATCTGTCAGACGGCACAGGATATAATTGCTTTAAAACGTTTAGAAGGAGTAAATGAATTACCCAATTTATCCCATTCTCTGGAAATTACTTCAGAAATAGCATTAGGAACAGGAAAAACTTCTGGAATAACCACAGGAGATTTAAATACCTTATCTAAACGTTTAGAATTAGTATCAAGAGGACCAGAATCCTCTATTTCTAAAGCAATTAGTACTTCTTTAAGTAAAGAATGAATAAAATTCCATTTTAAATAAATATGAAGATTTATCAGCATCAATCTCTGAGACAGAATCCTCTGAACCAGAAGAGTCATCAGAATCAGAATGATGATGTTCATTTAAAAATTCATCTGTAGAGAGAGAAGTTTTAAAAGATTTTTATGTTTACTAGAAGGAGAAATAACAGACATAGCCTTCTTGATGGATTCAGAAACAAAATCTCTTATGTTATCAGGAACCTGCTGCACCTTAGATGTTGAAGGAACTGCAACAGGCAATGGTACATTACTAAAGGAAATATTATCTGCTTTAACAAGTTTGTCATGACAATTAATACAAACAACAGCCGGAAGGAATAGCTACCAAAAGTTTACAGCAGATACACTTAGCTTTGGTAGTTCCAGCACTAGACAGCGATTTTCCTGAAGTATCTTCTGACTCAGATGCAACGTGAGACATCTTGCAATATGTAAGAGAAAAAAACAACATATAAAGCAAAATTGATCAAATTCCTTAAATGACAGTTTCAGGAATGGGAAAAAATGGCAATAAACAAGCTTCTAGTAACCAGAAGCAAAGAAAAAAATGAGACTGAAATAATGTGGAGACAAAAGCGACGCCCATATTTTTTGGCGCCAAATAAGACGCCCACATTATTTGGCGCCTAAATGCTTTTTGGCGCCAAAAATGACGCCACATCCGGAACGCCGACATTTTTGACGCAAAAGGACGTCAAAAATGACGCAACTTCCGGCGACACGTATGACGCCGAAACAGAAAAGTTTTTTTGCGCCAAAAAAAGTCTGCGCCAAGAATGACGCAATAAAATGAAGCATTTTCAGCCCCCGCGAGCCTAACAGCCCACAGGGAAAAAAAGAGTCAAATTTTAAGGTAAGAAAAAAGTGATTCAAATGCATTATCCGAAATATGAAACTGACTGTCTGAAAATAAGGAATGTTGAACATCCTGAGTCAAGGCAAAATAAATGTTTGAATACATATATTTAGAACTTTATAAATAAAGTGCCCAACCATAGCTTAGAGTGTCACAGAAAATAAGATTTACTTACGTCAGGACACTCATCTACATGTTTGTAGAAAACCAAACCAGTACTGAAACGAAAATCAGCAGAGGTAATGGTATATAAATAAGAGTATATCGTCGATCTGAAAAGGGAGGTAAGAGATGAATCTCTACGACCGATAACAGAGAACCTATGAAATAGACCCCGTAGAAGGAGATCACTGCATTCAAATAGGCAATACTCTCTCACATCCCTCTGACATTCACTGCACGCTGAGAGGAAAACCGGGCTCCAACTTGCTGCGGAGCGCATATCAACGTAGAATCTAGCACAAACTTACTTCACCACCTCCATAGGAGGCAAAGTTTGTAAAACTGAATTGTGGGTGTGGTGAGGGGTGTATTTATAGGCATTTTGAGGTTTGGGAAACTTTGCCCCTCCTGGTAGGAATGTATATCCCATACGTCACTAGCTCATGGACTCTTGCTAATTACATGAAAGAAATATTGATTGGTAATCTCACCTCCTGAGATTCCCAAACCCCTTGTGCTGTCAGAGACCCCCAAACAGCTCCCCAACCTGTCAGACTTGCATCTGTTGAAATCACAGTCCAGGTTGGAAGAACAAAAAGAAGCCCCCTGAACTAAACGATGGTGGTCTGTCCACCACGTCAGAGAGTGTCGTACAATCGGTTTCAAAGATATTAATTGAGATATCTTTGTATAATCCCTGCACCACTGGTTCAGCATATAGAGCTGAAGAAGTCGCATGTGAAAACGAGCAAAGGGGACCGCGTCCAATGCAGCAGTCATAAGACCTAGAATTTCCATGCATAAGGCTACCGAAGGGAAAGATTGAGACTGAAGTTTCGACAAGCTGAAACCAATTTCAGACGTCTCTTGTCTGTCAGAGACAGAGTCAAGGACACTGAATCTATCAGGAAACCTAAAAAGGTTACCCTTGTCTGAGGAATCAACAAACTTTTTGGTAAATTGATCCTCCAACCATGTTCTAGAAGAAACAACACTCATAAAAGGACTGGAAAGGTTCTTTCTAGTGAAAATGAGCAAAGGAATTGAATCCAATGCTGTGGCCATAAGACCTAAAACTTCTGTGCATATATAGCAACTGAAGGAAATAATAGAGACTAAAGGTACCGACAGACGGAACCCAATAGAATTATCCCTTGTCTGATAGAGACAAAGACAGGGACACAAACTATCTGGAAACCTAAAAAAGGTGACCCTTGTTTGAGGAATCAAGAGCTTTCGAAAAAAAGATCCTCTAACTTTGTCCTGAAGAACAAGTGAATCATATGAGATTCCGCATCCTCAGAAAATAATCTGAATGAAAACAGAAAAATGAAAGTATGCATTTATTGTATCTAAGGAAAACAAATAATGCTATTAATGACCATAAAAAGGCAAAATAGTTTGAATAAAAACTCCAAACACGGTTCCTAAAAAAAAGGAACTGGATGAAATACCCAGAAGATTCCAGGTCCTGAGCAGCGCTTGAACCCCATGGGTGCCCAGCCTTGCTTCAACAGTATCCAAAATATATAGGACAGAAACACACTTAAAGAAAGTGTTAGCCTTACTGGAATAAAATCAAAGAAATTTGGACAAAATAGAACCAAATAAATTTCAAAGAAGTCTTAACCTGCCCCTTACCAGCCAAGCTGGAATACGGCACGTATATCGCAATATTAGGGAGCTGATTCGAACCCCAATTAAAAACATGTTACTTGGGAAAGAACTCAGGAATTCGTTCCTTAATAAGAACAACCAAACTAGTATAAGCTTAAAGTTTTAGTCTTAGAACTCAATCTTGAAGCCCAGAGTAACAGTTAAGAATTGAATCCAATTATAAAACAAATAATTGATTATCTTAGAACAAAAGAAATATGGATTTATTTATTTTTTTAAAAATCACAAAATTCTTCTAGCTAAAATAGCTAAAGACATAGATTAACCCGCATTTGCGAAAATATTCAATAAAATGAAGACACAAATGAAATTATTAGCATGATAGTCCAGTTTAAAGGACCAGTCAATACAGTGGACTTGCATAATCAATAAATGCAAAACAACAAGACAAATGCAACAGCACCTAGTCTAGTAAATGTTGTCCCTTAACAATCATAATCTGATACTTGATCTTAAAGTAAACAGAAAAAAATGAAGCAATTGCAATATCCAAATAAATCACAGACCAAGGAAAAGTACCTGAAACTAAATAATTTTCCATAAATAAGATAGAACTATCTAAAGGAAAATAAATACTATTTTGCTATAGAAACAATAGCATAATTAGTAGAAGTAAAGATAGCCCCAATAAATTGGAGAACCCTCCAAATTGAATTTAACTGCTGGCAAAGAATATATTTTAAAACCTTTGAAGAAGGAATAAAAGAAAATTCTCAGCCTATTCTATTCCCTAGAATGGGGAATTGGAAAGAAAACCTCTGAAAACACAGAAGAAATAAATAGGCAGAAATAGTGTCAGCTAGTCTTAAAGAACTAGTTACCTTAATATCCAAAACAATCAACACCTTTTCAACAAAGAACAAATGTACTTTAATAATAGAAAAATAATAAAAAAGTAGATTTGTTAGTGTCAGTATCTGATGAAGAAAATTTCTGAAAGAGAAAAAACATCATCAGAGAAGGATAAATCAGTATGTTGTTGGTCATTTGAAACTTCAATAATTAAAAAAGAAGTGAAAAAGACCTAAACATTTTATTAGAAGGCACGAAGTCAGACAAAGCCTTTAAAATAGAATCAGAAATATTTCTTATAAATCTTCTAAATATTTCTTGTACATAAGATGTAAGAATGGAAATATATAAAGCATAAACACTAATGGATTCTGCATGTAAAATTATATCATAATAACTTATTACAAACCATAGCTAAAGATAAACATTTATAACATTTAAAATAAATGAACTTAGCTTTGGTAGAACTGAAACTCAGTTAAGTGTTTTTCCAGAAGTGGCTTCTGATTCAGGGTCAATCTGAGACATCTTGCAATATGTAATAGAAAAAACAACATATAAAGCCAAAAAAGATCAAATTCCTTAAATGACAGTTTCAGGAATGGGAAAAAAATGCCAATGAACAAGCTTCTAGCAACCAGAAGCAATAAATAATGAGACTTAAATATTGTGGAGACAACAATGACGCTCAAATTTTTTAGCGCCAAAAAAGCCGCCCACATTATTTGGCGCCTAAATGCTTTTGGCGCCAAAAATGGCGCCACATCCGGTAACGCCGACATTTTTTGGCGCAAAAAAACGTCAAAAAAAATTATGCAACTTCCGTTATGACGCCGGAAATGACAAGAAAATTTTTGCGCCAAGAAAGTCCCGCGCCAAGAATGAAGCAATAAAATGAAGCATTTTCAGCCCCCGCGAGCCTAACAGCCCACAGGAAAAAAGTCAAATATTAAGGTAAGAAAAAATGATTTATTCATATGCATTATCCCAAATATGAAACTGACTGTCTGAAATAAGGAACGTTGAACATCCAGAATCAAGGCAAATAAATGTTTAAACACATATATTTAGAACTTTATAAAAAAGTGCCCAACCATAGCTTAGAGTGTCACAGAAAATAAGACTTACTTACCCCAGGACACTCATCTACATGTAGTAGAAAGCCAAACCAGTACTGAAACGAGAATCAGTAGAGGTAATGGTATATATAAGAGTATATCGTCGATCTGAAAAGGGGAGGTAAGAGATAAATCTCTACGACCGATAACAGAGAACCTATGAAATAGACCCCGTAGAAGGAGATCATTGAATTCAAATAGGCAATACTCTCTTCACATCCCTCTGACATTCACTGCACGCTGAGAGGAAAACCGGGCTCCAACCTGTTGCAGAGCGCATATCAACGTAGAATCTAGCACAGACTTACTTCACCACCTCCACAGGAGACAAAGTTTGTAAAAACTGATTTGTGGGTGTGGTGAGGGGTGTATTTATAGGCATTTTGAGGTTTGGGAAACTTTGCCCCTCCTGGTAGGAATGTATATCCCATACGTCACTAGCTCATGGACTCTTGCTAATTACATGAAAGAAAATAAGCTCAAACCTCATTCCTCATACCATATACCCCCACAATACAGGCAAAGAGAAGCCCAACATGCAGAGAGGAATACATGTGATGAATAAAGGAGCGTATTACCACTGTGTAAACATTTATTGAGATAAGGGCGCTTATTGAAAGCCACTTTCTAAACCGCTACTCAAACTGCTAACCCCTCTATCACTAGGGCGTTCATCGCACTGGAGGTCAATACAGAAACTCCTGAGGTGCCAATACAACAAAGGGCATCAAGAAAACACTGCCGTTGGCTGAAGTGCGTATCTGAAATGCAAACCGCCACAGGATAAATATAAGATGGCGCCAAAAGAAATGGCCGTACTAACGATCCTGTCATGCAGCATAGCCCAATAATGCAGTCTGAGACGGATTACAATTAAAATAAATCCATCAGAAATAGAAAGCCCATGATCAATAAAGAGGGTCTTGCTTACTCCAGGCTGTTCAGAACAAGATTTCCATAGTAATGGATATAACTAAACTGAACCAAGACCCTGTATGAAGGTAAAGTGGTGCCAGATGGACACCCTATAAGTCCACATTTCTGTCCCAAGTTTAAGTAAAATAAAGGACTTACCCTCCAGGGTCTACTGCTGTGGGACAGTAACAGCATTGCCAGGTCTGCCAGCTTCACCAGACTTCTGACAGGGATCTGAGTAGAAAGGAAAGCAGAGTAACTAACCCTGGTTAGCACACTGTTAAGTATCATTTCCCTACCCATAATCCCCAGATCATTCGGCCGAAGGAAAAGAAGATATATATATATATATATTATATATATATATATATTATATATATAGAGAGAGAGAGAGAGAGAGAGAGAGAGAGAGGTGTCTGAGGTTTTACAAAAAAACTGCTGTCTTAAATTTAACGAAGGGCGGTTTGTGGACTCTCCATACCCGGAAAGAAAGAAATTTATCAGGTAAGCTTATATGTTTTTTCTTTCCTATGGCATGGAGAGTCCCATGATTTCATTCCAGTTACTAGTGGGAACCATACCCAAGCTAGAGGACACATAATGAAAGGGAGGGAGAACAAGACAGGCGGACCTAAACCGAAGGCACCACCACAGAACTTTCCTCCCAAAGGAAGCCTCAGCAGAGGCAAAAGTATCAAATTTGTAGAATTTGGAAAAAGTATGCAATGAGGACCATGTGGACCCCTTGCAAATTTGTTCCACAGAAGCTTCATTTTTAAAGCCCCTGAAGAAGAAACAGCCCTAGTGAATGAGCTGTAATTCTCTCAGGAGGCTTGTTGTCCAGCTGTCTCATAAGCTAACCGGATAACACTTCTTAACCAGAGAGAAAGAGTAGTAGAAGTAGCCTTCTGCCCCTTACACTTACCAGAGAAGACAGTAAACAGGGCAGAGGATTGTCTAAGATCTTTAGTTGTTTGAAGGTAAAATTTTAGAGCACACACAACATCCAGGTTATGCAAAAGACGTTCCGTCTGAGAAGAAGGATTAGGACAAAAAAAAGGAACAATTTCCTGATTGATATTGCGATCCAATACCACCCTTAGGGAGAAATCCCAGCTTAGTACAAAGGACCGCCTTATACACATGAAAAATCAGGTAATTGGAATCACACTGCAGAGTCAAGAGCTCGGAAACTCTGCAAGCAGAAGAAATAGCAAGAAGAAACAAAAACTTTCCAAGATAACAACTTAATATCAACTGAATGCATTGGATCAAACGGAGCCTGCTGCAACATTTTCTAGAACAAGATTAAAGCTCCAAGGGGGAGCAACAGGTCTAAACACAGGCTGATTCTGACCAAGGCCTGAACAAAGGAGCTGAACATCAGGAAGATCTGCCAGATGTTTGTGCAAAGAATAGACAGTGCAGAAATCTGACCCTTCAGAATGCTGACTTGATAAACCCCTTCTCCAGGCCCTCCTGAAGAAAAGACAAAATTCTGGGTACTCTTATCCTACTCCAAGAGAAACCCTTTGAATCACATCAATAAAGGTATTTACGCCATACCTTATGGTAAATCTTACGGGTAACAGGTTTACGTGCACTCAAGCATAGTATCAATGACCTTCTCTGAGAAGCCACGTCTAGCCAAAATTAGGCGTCCAATCTCCAAACAATCAGCTTCAGAGAATCTAGGTTTGGGTGGAGGAAGGGACCTTGAAGTAGAAGGTCCTTCCTCAGAGACACCTCCAAGGGGAGAGATGACATTCTCACCAGATCTGCAAACCAGATCCTGCGAGGCCAGACAGGAACTTTGAGAATCACTGACACTCTCTCCTGTTTGATACAAGGCAATGACTCATGGAAGGAGAGCAAACAGAGGAACAGGTATGCCAGAGCATCGATCAGAACTGCTTGAGGATCTTTTGATCTTGAACCGTACTTTGGAAACTTAGCGTTTCTGAGCGACGCCATCAGATCCAATTCCGGAACCCCCACCTGAGGGTTATCATTGAGAACACCTCCAGATGGAGAGCCCACTTCCTCGGGATGAAAGGTCTGTCTGCTCAGAACATTCACTTCCAGTTGTCTACCCCTGGGATGTGGATGGCAGATAGGAGACAGTCGTTAGACTCCGCCACTGGAGAATGCGGGACACCTCCTTCATTGCCAACGAACTCCAGGTTCCTCCCTGGTGGTTGATGTTAATCACCGAGGGTGATGTTGTCCGATTGAAATCTGATAAGCTGGACTAAAGCTAGTTGAGGCCAAGCCATCAACGCATTGAAAATCGGCCTCAACTCTAGAATTTTTATGGGAAGAGAAGATTCCAAAGACCCTGAGCTCTCAAAGAGCCCCTAACAGTCTGGCGTCCGTGGTCACAATCACCCAGGAAGGTCTCAGGAAGCATGTACCCTGAGACAGATGGTCCTGCGAAATCCACCACGAAAGAGGTCTCTCATTAGGGGATCCAGAGCTACCTTCTGCAAGAGATCCAAGTGGTCCTGTTCTACTGATTGAGCATGCATAGTTGCAGGGGTCTCAGAAGGAACCGAGCAAAGGAATGATGTCCATGCAAGCAACCATGAGACCAATTACCTTCATGGACTGAGCAACTGATGGATGAACAGAGGCCTGAGGTGAAAGGCAAGAAGCAAGAAGTTTAGATTTTATGACCTCCGGCCTCACACCCTGGTGTCTGACACTTGGGAACTCTTTTCCAGATTCACTTTCCACCCGTGGGAATGAAGAAAAGACAATGTCTCAGAAGGAACTGAGCAAAGGGAATGATGTCCATGCAAGCAACCATGAGACCAATTACCTTCATGGACTGAGCAACTGATGGATGAACAGAGGCCTGAAGTGAAAGGCAAGAAGCAAGAAGTTTAGATTTCATGGCCTCTGGCCTCACACCCTGGTGTCTGACACTAGGGAACTCTTTTGTAGATTCACTTTACACCTGTGGGAAGGAAGAAAAAGACAACAACATCTCGGTATGAGATTTTGCTAGCTAAAAAGATGGCACCTGAACCAAGATATCGTCTAGGTAAAGCGCCACCGCTATCCCTTGAGATCTGACCACAAAGGGCCCCCAGAACCGCTGTAAAATTTGGAGGAGCCGTAGCAAGGCCAAAGGGAAGGGCGACAAACCGGTAATAATTGTCCAAAAAAGGCAAACCGCAGGAATTGGTGATGTTCCCTGGTGAATGGGAATATGGAGATAGGCATCCTTTAGATCTATGGTCGTTATGAACTGACCCGCCTGAACTATTGAAAGAATGGAACGAATATTTTCCATCTTGAAGGATGGCACCTTGAGGAACTTGTTGAGACATTTTAAAATCCAAAATGGGAAGCAAAGTTTCCTCTTTTTTGGGAACTACAAAAAGATTTGAGTAGAATCCCTGACCCTGTTCCTCTATTGAACTGGAAACAATCACCCCCAGGGGAAGATAGGTCCTTTACGCAGTTTAAGAAGGCTTCTCTCTTTATCTGGATTGTGGACAACCTTGACAGGATAAATTTGCCCCTGGGGGGGCAAGACTTGAATCCTATTCTGTAACCCCTGGCATACTATTTCCATGGCCCAAGGATCTGGGACATCACGGATCCAAGCCTGTCGAAAAAGTAAAGTCTGCCCCCCAACTTGATCCACCACTGGATCGGGGGTGGCCCCTTCATGCTGATTTAGAATCAGCTTAGGGCTTCTTGCCTTGTTTTCCTTTATTCCAAGGCTGACTGGACCTCCATGAAGTCCTGGATTGCTCCGGCTTGGAAGAGGAATATGAAGACTTTTGTCCCTTAAAATTACAAAAGGAATGAAAATTAGAATTCTGGCAACCCTTGGGTCTTTCTTCTTGTCCTGAGGTAGGAAGGAACCCTTTCCACCAGTAATCTCGGAAATTCTCTCCGCCAAACTAGGACCAAATAACGTCTTACCCTTGTAAGGTAACAACAGGAGTTTGGACTTGGAAGTTACATCTGCAGACCAAGATATTTAACCAGAGAGCTCTGCGAGCTAGAAATGCAAGGCTAGAGATCTTGGCTCCAGTATAACCACTTGCATGCTGGCATCACAGATAAATGTATTAGCCAGCTTTAGAGCTTTGATCCTATCTTGGATCTCCTCTATCGTAGTCTCTTCTGAGATTAGGTCAGATGATTAGGTCAGACAAGGCATTGCACCAATAAGATGCTGCTGCACCCGCAACACATAGCAATACTTGCAACAGTCTGCATTGTAATCCCTGATGAATGTACATTTTCTTAAAATAAGCCTCCAGCTTCTTATCCATGGATCCTTAAAGGACACACTATCCTCAATAGGTATAGTGGTTCTCTTGGCTAGAGTAGATAGCTCCCTCTACCTTAGGCACAGTAATCCAATGAGTCGTGCACAGAGTCCACCACAGGAAACGTTTTTTTTAAAACAGGGGGACGGGAAAAAAGGAATTCCCTGCTTTTCCCATTTCCTGAGCAAATAATTTCCGTCATCCGGTCTGGAACTGGAAAAACCTCAACAGATGAAGGATAATGTCAAACACTCTGTTAAGCATATTAGATTTCTTAGGAGTCTCAGCAACAGTAGAATCTGTGTCTTCCAAAGTAGCAAGGACCTCCTTCAAAAGTAATCGGAGATGCTCCAGATTTAATCTAAAATTAATGCTATACTAGGACTAGTTTCTCCTTCTACAGATTTAGAAACTTCTCCCTCAGAATCTGCTGAGGAATGATCTTCCTCAGATAACTGAGATAGAGCGACTAGTGCAGACTTAGCGGAGTCAGAAATCTTAGACTGGGAAACCTTCCTAAAACTTTATTTTCTGCTTTACCAGTTACCGTAAAGGCTCACAGGGCTGCAGGAAGTTATTTGTGCAGCAAATCTCCTGGTAAAAAATACCCCCAGGAACTTGTTGAGAGGAACCGCAGGGCACTGCATGTGAGGCATGGCCCGGACAATATTATCCTCCTGAGAGACAACAGGTTCAGTAAGGGAATTCTTATCCCTTAACAACAAGGTCTTATTTAAACATGTGGTACAAAATTGCACAGGAGGGACAATAGGGACATTTGTCAAAATTGTCATATAAGTCAGGTTCAGTGTCCATAACAAAGGAAAACAATCCCACTGTAATAAAATAAAAAAAATAAAAATGTTGTTTCTCTTATTATAAATAATGTAGACCGATGCAAAAGAAATAAAGTAAGGGAATAAATTAAGGAAGAACTTTATTTGAAACCTCTGTACCTCAATACCCTCAGGGCTGAGGTGACTCACCACTCCGGCGACCAGGAGACAGATCCCACTAGCAAAACAACGGAACTCTTCACCAGTCTAGTAGCAGTGATGATCTACCTCCCCCACAGACTTGACTGTCAAGGACTTCTGTGCTTGCAGGTCCTACGATATGAAATACTTGGCCGCCAAAATAAGCTCCCTAAACTCAGCTCTCCACGCCGTACTGAGGCAAGGCTGAAGTGGAAGAGTGGAGGTCACGTGAGCGCAAGAATTCAACTGCGCCACAAAACAAAAACATGCAATGAGCGCAACCCTTCTCCTTATACAGAAACCAAACGTTAGCCCAGAGCCTCAACGTATGTCCCATACATTGAAATAAATGACAAATACTACCACTCAGTTGTCCTTAAAAGAAAATAAACTCTGCCGCACAACCAGCCTAGTACCGTTGTCTCTTAAGGGGAACTCATTAACCCCTTATGTCACACAGTGCCTGCACATTAAGGTTTTTCACCTGTTCTGCCCTTTAATAAATCCTGATATGAATGGAATATATGTCAATCCGACCCACCAGGAAATATTAGACCTTCCCAAAGAACCACAAGGTATTTGGCTGGTGAGGTAGCTCAGTTGGTAAATGCCCAAACTACAAAAAAGCCTGTTTAAAAGATCCAAGGTCACAGGTTCAAATCCTATACAGCTGCCGATTTGGTTAATTCCGAGAGTGAGCGCTGAAAAAAGCACTTTGAGTCCCACTGGGAGAAAGGTGCTATATAAATACTAGTTATTAAATATTATTATGGTAACCTGTTATAGAGGCATTAACCCCTAAAAGTGCTGTCCTTCCACCTAGAAGGTAAAAACACTTACCTGTGGCTCCAGCTGCAGGGCAGGAACGCTTCTTAGGTGTGACAGATTTACTCATATCTATCAGAGACCTGTAGAGAAAGAAAAAACAGTAACCAACCCTGGTTTTCTATAATAGTGGTATCAACAATGTTAGAAGTTAAGCAAAAAACCACTATGCAATCTTCTAACTGCTTAAAGCCCCAATCCTTGCTTACAGGGAAAAGTACCCATTAAAGGATTAAATATCTTCAGACACCATCTTCGCACATCCTCCAGATGATAGAGGCAAAGAATGACTAGGGATTATGGTTTAAAGGGCCACTAAACCCAAAATCTTTCTTTCATGATTCAGATAGAGAATAGAAATTTAAACACATTACAATTTACTTCCATAATTATTTTGCTTCATTTTTTAAATATCCTTATTTGAAGAAAAAAGCAGTGCACATGGTGAGCCAATCACATGATGCTTCTATGTGCAGCAACCAATCAGCAGCTAGTGAGCATATCTAGATATGCTTTTCATCAAAGAATATCAAGAGAATAAAACAAATTAGATAATATAAGTAAATTAGAAAGATGTTTAAAATTGCATTCTCTTCTAAATCATAAAAGAAAAATGTGGGTGCATGTCCCTTTAAGGGAAGTAACACTTAACAGCTCTGCTGGGTGCTGTTAGTCCTCCTCCTGCTGACCAGGAGTTGAATATCCCATAGTAATTGGAATGAAATAGCGGTCTCTCCATGCCAAAGGAAAGAAAAAAGAAAATCCTAGTGTACTAATACATTGTGCTAATCAAACATTCATAGATTGCCTGATAGGAGCAAAGATAAAGGTAAAAGAAAAATATTTAAAGGAAAATAAAAATCCAACTACGACCCACTATGTGCATATGCCTTTCAACAATGTACTACTGAGAGCTAGCTGTAATTGTTTGCTAAACACATGCCTCTTGTCAGGGGCTCATCAGATGTTCTCAGCTAGCTCCCTGTAGCACATTGCTTGTCTAGAGATGCATTTAAAGTGTCACTAAATACAGAATTGCATATTCAAATGACAATACAAGAGCGCTCAAATGTTTTTTTAGCTGTTCATTTAAAATTCAACACAAGTTTCAAAATTCTCTTAAATTTGCCAGTTCCATGAATCACGTGACAACTATCAGCCAGACTCACAAGTATACACTAAACTCCTGCACATGCTCAGTAAGAACTGTGCCTTATAAATGTGCATAAAAAAACTAAAACTCCAATTTATTTCCATTATCAAATTGTGTAAAGTCTTTAAAAACTGCATTCTCTATCTGTACCATGAGAGTTTAATTTTGACTTTAGTGTTCCTTTAAAAAAGGTACAGTAAAGTCACAATTAACCTTTCATGATACAGATAGAGCATGGCACTTTTTAAGATGGTTTCCAGCTGACTTCTATAATCTAATTTGCCTCTCACTTAGTATTTGTTGAAAATCATACCTAGATATGCTCAGGAGGAGAATGCACAGGAGCTAGCTGCTGATTGGTGTTTAAACATTTATGTTTCTTGTCATTGGCTCACCCAATATGTAAAGCTACCACCTTACAGTATGCTTTCTAAAACTAAGAATGAAGTAAATTTGATAACAGATAAACTGAAAAAGAAAATGTATGCTTACCTATAATATTTCTTATATTTCCGGGCATGGAGAGTCCACAACTTCATTCCAATTACTACTGGGATATTCACCCTCCTGCCCAGCAGGAGGAGGCACAGAGCACCCCAGCAGAGCTGTTAAGTGTCACTTCCCTTACCCATAACCCCCAGTCATTCAGCCAAAGGAAATGGAAAAAGATGATAACACAAGGGTATTGAGGTGCTGAGGTTTGCACAAAAAAACTGCTATCCTAAATTGAAATAAGCGCAGGGTCGTGGACTCTCCATGCCTGGAAATATATAAAGTTTATCAGCTAAGCATAAATTTTCTTTTGTTTCCTATGGCACGGAGAGTCCACAACTTCATTCCAATTACTAGTGGGAACCAATACCCAAGCTTGAAGACACTGAAATGAACAGGGAGGGAGAACAAGACAGGCAGACCTAAACAGAAGGCACCTCCGCTTGAAGAACTTTTCTCCCAAAAAAGCCTCAGCCGAGGCAAAAGTATCAAATTTATAGAATTTGGAAAAGGTATGCAAAGAGGACCATGTTGCCACCTTGTAAATTTGTTCCACAGAAGCTCATTTTGAAAGCACAGGAAGAAGAGACAGCCCTAGTGGAATGAGCCATAATTCTCTGCTGACCAACCAGTTCCCAACCAAAAAAGAAAGGGTAGTAGAAGTGCCTTATTCTTCCTTGCTAACCCGTGTCACTAACAGTCTTTCTCATATCTCTAACTGGATGTCCTATCACTACACTCAAGCTAAATCTCTCCAAAACTGAGCTCCTTATTTCCCCCCTTCTTCTAAAACTCTCCACCCCAGTCGACAACTCCATCATTACCCCTACCCCGCATGCCCGATGCAGGCTCATCGTCCTTACACGTCGAATCTTCATCTACTCCACCTCTTCTGCCATCCTTCACTGGCTTCCTCTTGCCTCTAGGATCAAACACAAAATTCTCATTCTGACAACTAAGCCCTTAACTGCACTGCTCCCCCCTATATCTCAGACCTTGTTTCCAGATACTCTCCCTCCCGTCCCCTTCGCTCTGCTCACGACCTCCTACTCCTCCTCCTCTCTTGTCACCATCATCACACTCCCGTTTACAGGACTTCTCCAGACTAGCTCCCATCTTGTGGAACTCTCTGCCTCGCTCCACAAGACTCTCTTCTTGTTTTAAAAGCTTCAAGTGCTCCCTAAAGACTCTACTGTTCATGGATGCATACAACCTACGTTAACCTTTCTTTATACCAGTTTCCTCTCCTCCATTGTTATCCCCTGAACCCCCTTAGCATGTAAGCCTAAGTGTCCAGCTGTTTGTAGATCACCTTCTTAAGAGCTGACTACAACAGTGCAACTCTTGGCAGGGCCTTTACCCATTTGATCCCTATAATGTTTTGTTGTACTCCGCCTTTGTTTATAGCACTGCGGAATCTGGTGGTGCTCTACAAATAACCGATAATAATAATAATAATAATAATAATAATTTAATGCTTACCGAAAAAAAACAGGGCAGAATATTGCTGAAAATCTTTAGTGCTTGAAGTTAAAATTTTAAAGCGCGCACAACATCCAAGTTATACAAAAGACGTTCCTTCTGAGAAGAAGGATTGGGACAAAAAGAAGAACAACAATTTCCTTAATAATATTGCAACCGACACAACCTTAGGAAGAAATCCCATCTTAGTACGAAGGACCGCCTTATCCGCATGAAAAATAAGGTAAGGGGAATCACACTGCAAAGCCGAAAGCTCAGAAACTCTGAGAGCAGAAGAAATAGCAAGAAGAAATAAAACCTTCAGATAACAATTTTATATCAACAGCATGCATCGGCTCAAACTTTAAGAACAAGATTAAAGGGACAGTAAACCTTAAAATTAATGTTATATAATTCTGCACATAGTGCAGAATTATATAACATTATATTAGCCAACCATTATTTAACATAATATTGCCTTTTTATTTTAGCAAAAAATGCCGTTTTACAGACCCGTTCTCTGGGCTCTGCTGAGAGGGTCTGTTTTTTTTTCCTCAGCGCATCGGGCCAGCTGTATAGACACAGCCCGGCCCGACCGCGGCCGTAAGACTAAGTGCAGCTCGCTCCTGCCAGCGGGCTGTGACTATTCAGCTGGGCCCGATGCGCTAAGGAAAAAAAACAGACCCGCTCAGCAGAGCCCAGAGAGCGGTCTGTAAAACTGGTGTTTTTTGCTAAAAATAAAAAGGCAATATTATGTTAAATAATGGTTGGCTAATATAATGTTTATATACTGACTGACAATCCCTTCTCCGGCCCTCCTGAAGAAAAGACAAAATTCTGGATACCCTTACCATGCTCCAAGAGAAACCCTTAGAGTCACACCAATAGAGGTATTTGCGCCATACTTTATGGTAAATCTTGCGAGTAACAGGCTTAAGAACCTGAAGCATGGTATCAATAACCATCTCAGAAAAGCCATGCCTAGCTTCAGAGAATATAGATTTGGATGAAGGTAGGGACCCTGAAGTAGAAGGTCCTTCCTCAGAGGTGACATCTTCACCAGATCCACAAACCGAATCCAGCGAGGCCATGCAGGAGCTATGAGAATGACAGACGCTCTCTCCTGTTTGATACAAGCAATGACTCGTGGAAAGAGAGCAAACGGAGGAAACAGGTAAGCCAGATTGAAGCCAGAAGGAATCACCAGAGCGTCTATCAGAGCGGCTTGAGGATCTCTTGACCTTGAACCGTACTTTGGAAGCTTGGAGTTTGGGTGGGACGCCATTAGATTCAACTCAGGCAAAGAGAGTTATCTTTGAGAATACTTCCGGGTGGAGAGCCCACTCCCCAGGATTGAATGTCTGTCTGCTCAGAAAATCTGCCTTCAGGTTGTCCACTCCTGGAATGTGGATGGCAGATAGCAGAAAATCGTAAGCTTCTGCCCACTGAAGAATTTGAGTCACCTTTTGCATTGCTAAAGAACTCCGAGTTCCTCCCTGGTGGTTGATGTAAGCCACAGAGGTGATGTTGTCCGACTGGAATCTGATAAACCGGACTAAGGACAATTGAGGCCAAGCTGTCAAGGCATTGAAAATTGCTCTCAACTCTTAAGACGTTTATGGGAAGAGAAGATTCCTCCCGAGTCCACAAACCCTGAGCTTTTTTTATTTTATTTATTTATTTAAAGCTATCAAGGTATAACCTCAAATATATTACATTACATTTACGTCACGCAGGACGACTTTTAGCATTATAATCTAGTCATATAACAATACAATAATAACTGTCATATTATCGACCTTATAGAATAATAATATCCCGCCAATATAGGCACATATACCATGTTGGTGTTTTAACTCGGATGGCAAAACATGACCTCCATACAACAAGCATAAACATAGTTAACAACTTAAATCATTACAGTATTAAAAAAACAAATGAACTTAATACCTTTGTGGGTTGAGAAAAAAAAATAAAAAAAAATATAAAGACCACAAAACACTTTAAATTTCACCCTGTAACGTTTGGATATTCATTTCTTTCTATTGCATTTAGCAAAAACTCTGACCCTGGGAAAATTAATAAGATTTGTACTTCTCTGGGATAAGACTGTATAAGTCTTTTCCATTTGCCAATTTTTTTTTTAATTTTGCTTTCAGAGTTTATAGAAGTGTCAAATTGCTCCACTATTAGTTGTGCAAAAATTCTATTGATACACTCTACCATACTAGGGCTCTTCTTTGACTTCCAATATTTTAAAATGAATGATCCACCTATCAAAATCACTTTATTAACAAACTTATAATTTACTTGTGGTATAATTTATCCATGGAGAAACAAAATATGCTCATCCCAGTAATGTTATATCCATTTTATTTATTTTGTTTATCCAATGATTAGTCATGTTCCAAAATTTTTGAACTTTGGGGCAACTCCATAAATAATGATATAGGTCAGGTACTGGTAAACTACATTTACAACATTTATTATCAAAGGATTTATCCTATTTTGCTTTCACTGCAGGTGTTATATAAGACCTGTTGATATAAGACCACTAGCTATTCTTTGTACCTTGTAAAGATTTAAGTGCTTTATATGGAACAGAGATGGATTGATTCCCTTGTTTAAATAAATTTAAAATTGGCTGTATTACTATCCAAGAATTATCTTCTCGGGAGTCTTTAATCTTTTCATTGAAAACATGGCGTACCTGTAAATATGCAAACAATTCTTTATCACATAGATCAAACTCTCCTTTTAATTCTTGAAAAGTTTTACAGTTTCTGGAATCTTTTCTTTTAACTGTTCGACATAAGCTAATCCTTTCTGTTTCCAGTTGTGAAACACTTTAGAGATTAATGCCGGTTCAAAGTTGGGATTTCCGCATATTGTGAGATATTTAGACCACCCGGGATTAACTTGTGCAATTTTCACATTTTTTTGCCATGCACTTATCACATTTTGGATTGTAATCATGGATCTAACCCAACATGGTAGTTTTCCTTTACAGTGTAGCAATGCCTTCAGTGTATACAGGTTAACTATTTGTTCCTCCAACCCCAAAATTGAGTAATATTCTGTTTCCGTTAGACAGTCAATAGCTATTTTCCCCATCCCTATTAAATTATATAATTCAATATCGGGTAAGGAGAAGCTTCCCTCTCTCCTAAAGTAAATCATTTTTTACAGGCTATCGCCCTCCGCTTCTTGCCCCACAAAAACCTCACACAATATTGTTTGAATAATACTAAATCTTTACGTTTAATAAATAAAGGTAAATGTTGTATTAAGTATAATAACTTAGGAAATGCCACCATTTTTATCAGATTCATTTTACTCGATAAGGACAACGTAAACTTAGACCAAAATGGTAGATCTTTAAATATTTTTGTAAAAATACCTGGATAATTTAAATCATACCACTCAGGATTTTTTTGCAAATTTAATGCCTAAATATTTAAGTTCACTCTTAGCTTCTTTAAATGGGTATTCTTTATAACTATTCCTCTTTTTATAAATCCAATTTTTTTTCGATTTAGCTACATTTACTTTATAGCCCGCAAAGGCACTAAACTTTTCAAGAATTTGGGTTAATAAGGAAATATTCCTTTTAGAATCTTTCAGAAAGACTAATAAGTCATCAGCATAGAGCAGCAGTGTGATTCTTCTTTTCCCTAGCCAGATACCCTCAATTTCTATTCTTAGATAGACAGCTAATGGTTCGATGGCTAGGTTGAATAAATATAGTGATAAAGGGCACCCCTGTCTTGTACCTTTCTGTAGTGAAAAATTAGGTGTTATGTTTCCATTAACTAAGATATTGGCCAATGAGTTTTTGTAAATAGTCTGAACCAATCTGAGGAAATGTCCAGTAATTCCAAACTTTTGTATCACTGTAAAGAGATGATCCCAAGAGATTGTATCAAATGCCTTTTCGGCATCAATTGCTATAATAGCATTATCTGTTTTAGGTGGAGCGTATTTTCTATTAAGTTGCTGCCAATAATAATCAATGATTAACTGTAGTTTCCTCAGATTCTCCCTGGCATAAATCCCACCTGATCTTTGTGTATAAGCGTCCCCATCACCTTCTTTAACTTTTGTGCAATGATGCTAGTAAGTATCTTATAATTGTTATTTAACAACGAGATCGGCCTACATGGGTTTAGGTCTTCAGGATTCTTATATTTTTTCAGGATTAATGAAATTGATGATGCGGTGAAGTATTTGGGTTGCATACTCCCTTGAGTAAAAATTGTGTTAAATAAAGATTCTAGTGTTGATACTATATCCTCTCCCATCATTTTATACAATTCTATGGGTATCTGATCGGGACCAGGTGCTTTATTAGCAGCTGTTGCTTTGTCTGTCTTATCTCCTCCTGAGATATCGGGCTATTTAACAACTCCAGGTTTTCTTCTGATAACCTAGGTAACCTAATTTTATCCCAAAATTGTGTTTTTGAATTCTGACATATATCCCCTATCCCCTTCCTCATACAGTTTTTGAAAATATTCCAGTATGTGTAAACTTATTTCATTAATGTTTGAAACTCTTTTACCTACTATTCTAATTGTCTCAATGCATTGATTTTTATGTTTAAGTTTTACTAACTTGGCAAAAAATTTCCCTGCATTACCATTGTGTCTATAATAGAAGGCTCTTGTTCTCATTTTTTGATTGAGAAGAGTCTCCCTTTCCTTTTTAGCCTTTTTTTTTTTTTTAAACAGTTTTATTGATTTAAAAAGAGATTGTACAGTACATCATCTAGGTTAATCTTATCGATGGAAAATGTAAGACATAAACATAGCATTGACATGTAAGATTGTCTCCATCCTGGAACCCGGATGATTGTTAAAGTCTCAATATCTGAAGCGTTGTACCGGGTGATTATATATTATATGTACTAAAATGTTTATATCGGTGTTAATCTTGAAACAAAACGTAGGAGATGTACAATCAAACAATAACAACGATTAAAACATTTGAGAAGACTAGAATAAAACAAAATAAGACATGTGATAAAAATTAACTAAGATTAAAATAATAATGAAAATAAAATAATAAAATAGAGTGAACTAATATAGAGTAGAATAAAATAAATATATGAGATAAAATAAAAATAAAATAAGATGAAATGAAATGCCTGTCAGCCACTTAAAGGGTCTCGTCATATAGAGGTGTCTTTATATAGGAGGTATTTGTGGTGTGCAGAAAAGTCAGTCCTCTCAATCCTCATTCTCTTAGGGGAAGTTTCTGTTATTTTACTAGTAATACTGGTCTCAGGGCTAATTAGAAGGGTTCAAGTAACCTCTCGCCCGCCGCCCTCCCAAATAAATGTTATATCTGCTAGCATGTGTGATTTCCTCCTTTTAGCGTAACCATATCCCTCCATAATTAGAAGATCTGTGACTTTATCTGTCCAATATCTTAGTGTCTGTGAATAAGGGGTCTTCCAATGTAGTGCTATTAAAGCTTTGGCTCCTGTCAGACCCAATTGGAGTAAAGTGAGTCTCATCTTACACGGTAATCTCGGCAAGTCATTCAGTAGCGCGATTCTAGGTGTTAGAGAGATGTCACCCCCCAGAAGTGGCTTAAGATGATTTTCTACTGAACTCCAAAGAGTTTGGACATTTGGGCAATGCCACCACATGTGGAGGTAGGTACCCCTTGCTCCGCATCCTCTCCAGCACTTTCCTGAAGACCCAGGGTAGATAGATTGTAGTCTCACAGGAGTGAGGTACCAGCGTGATAGCACTTTGAAATTAAGTTCTAATGCCTGGGGGGAGGTGGAGGCTTTCTTTGTACGCATAAAATGTAATGCCATTCTTCACTCTGTAAGTTTGTTTGCATGTCTATGTGCCATAGTTGTGTGTATGAGGGACGTTGTTGAGCCTGATCTCCCTGGATCATTTTTTTTGCCAATGACAGCGAGTGTTTCGCTGTTCCCTTGATGAGACAGTAACTTTCGAATGGGGTAAGTTCCCTCAAAAAATCATGCCTGTGCGGAGATGTGTGGACAAAGTGTACCAACTGAGAGTATTTTAACCAGCCGGAATAACTGCCTCCCATTATCCCTGACAAATCTTCTCTCTTTTTAAGTTTCCCTTGTATGGTAAATTCTTTTAGTGGGGTGGTGTAACCCCAGCCTGTTATTCTCTTATAACCTTTATCTAAGCCTCCTATCAATTCTGCATTTCTCGGGATTGGGAAAAGTGGAGAGCGAACCCCTGAGATATGTTTTCTCCGTTTGATGAGTGAATCCCACGATTCAAATGATCTGCGATGTATTACAAGCTCTGTACATTGGGGCGGTCTGAGTTCTTTGGGGACCCAGCAAAGGGCACCCACCTCAGGGGTTTTGAGGATGTTTGAATCTATTGCTACCCATGCCTTAGTGTCTGCTGACCTGTGCCAATCCGCCACTCTCTGCAAAGTCACTGCATCCAGGTAGTCTATCACACAAGGTAGTCCCAGTCCTCCCCGTCATGTGTCCTATATAAGTTTTCCCTGTTCACCCTGGGCTTAATTTTCCCCCAAATGAACAGGTTAATAAGTTTTTGTAAGTGTGCTACGTACCACCTAGGAACTGGGATTGGGAGGGCCTGGAATATGTACAAGACCCTGGGCAAGACCGTCATTTTAACGCATTGAGTTCTCCCCCACCATGTGATCGGTTTTGATGACCATGTATTGAAATCTATTTGCATCTTACGTTATAGTGCCAGATAATTCTCGGCATAGGAAGTAAGGGTGACCGCCCTGATGGTGTTGTCCCTGGCTTCCCTCCCAGGGACAAAGCCCACCTGATCCATGTGTATAAGGGAATAAAGTTTCCGTTAATTCGCGTAGCCAATATCTTGCCCAGGATCTTGACATCTGTATTCAGGAGGGATATAGGCCTATAACTCCCTGGGTCTGTGGGGTCTTTATTTGGTTTGGGAATGACTGAAATATGCGCCAGTAGCATGTCCTTTGAGAGAGTGGGGTTGTCATCCAGGGCGTTAAATAAGTGTAATAAGTGTGGGGCCAGGATGCTCTGAAAAGATTTATAATATGCGTTGGTGAAACCATCGGGACCTGGGCTCTTCCCTGATGGTAAGTTGGAGATGGCCTTAACTACTTCTGCAAGTGATATAGGTGCCTCTAGGGCTTCCTTTTGTGTTTGATCTAGGGCTGGGAGGTCTGCTGCTTTGATGTAGTCCTGCATATCTGCTAGATGTTCCGGTGTGTTTACGTGGTCTAAATTGTATAGATTAGAGTAAAAGTTGCCAAAGTGGTCAGCAATTTGTTTACTATCATATATGTGCCGATTATCTGTTGTCACCAGTTTCTACTTGGGATCTAGCGCTCTGGGCCCTCAGGAGTTTTGCCAACAAAGGGCCCGAACGGTTTCCCTCATAAGCATATAGTTCCTGATGTTTAGTGCCTTCCTTTGTGCTTCTTTCATTAAAATACTATTTATATTTTGCCTGGCTTCGGTTAATAGTGTGTATGTCTCTGTGTCTGAGGGCCTGTTGTTGTGTTGGAGCTCCAGGGTCCCAAGTTGTTTTGTCAAAGAGTGAATTCACTCATTATATATTTTCCTCCTATAAGCCGAGTGTTTAATACATTCCCCCCTTAGAACTGCCTTATGAGCTTCCCACACAAGCCTAGGTTCTACTCCCTGCGTGGCATTTATTTGGAAATATTCTGTTAGTGACTTAGCGAGAGTCTCATTTATTGATGGGTCGAGAAGGAGGGAATTATCCATTCTCCACAAATTAGGGGTAATCGGGTGGTTCGGCCAATTTAGGTTAACACTTATCTGTGAGTGGTCCGACCATGCGGTCGACTGGATGTCGGAGTCTATTGCTAGAGCTACGTGGTTTCTATCTATTATATATAGTCTATTCTTGTGTAGACTGCCCAAGGGTGGGAGTAAAAGGTATAGTTTCTTTGGGAGCTATGTTGTATGCGCCATACATCCACCAGACCCAGCTGTGTCAGGCAGTCGTAAGTCGCGTTTGGGGGTCGGGATGGGAGAATGGCTTCCCCGAAGAGGCATCCAAAGTGGGGTCTAAGATAACGTTCAAGTCCCCCCCCAAAATTAGTGTCCCTCTCTTGTTTTCACTTACTAACTTGCCAAGTCTGTTAAAGAATTTAGCTTTGGTGTTATTGGGGGCGTAAACATTTACCAGGGTTATGGGATTGTTAAACAGCATTCCTATCAATATAAGGATCCTTCCCTCTTCATCTGCCACCTTTTTTACTAGTTCGAACTTAATATTTTTGTGTATTAGGATCCCCACTCCATTCGTTTTTTTGTCTTTAAAGGAGTTAAGGAAAACTGTTGGGTGTGTTTTGGACAGGAATTTAGGTTCTGATTGGCCCTTAAAATTAGTTTCCTGGATGAATATAATTGAGTCCCTATGTTTAGCAAAGCATTTCAGTGCCACCGAGCGTTTTGTAGGTGAGTTTAGACCCTTCACATTCTGTGATAGAATCGTTAATGTGTTGTTAGTCATTTGTGTGTTTGTCGGTCATGTGTGCAAGCTCTTACCCTGTAACGGGATGCAACATAGGTGAATGATAATTCATCTGTAGAGAGGTGATCTGGTCTGTGGTGAGGGGCAGTGAGGAAAGAGGCTGAACATGATAACTCTTCCTTTATGTGGAAGGCGTGGCTGACAGGCATGAAAAGAAAAACAAAAGAAAATTTAACATAACTGGAACAATACAAATTTTCAAAACATCTCAACGTGGTATAAAAAAGGAACAAACCCATACAAAACGATGGCAGAGATAAGGAAGGGGTAAGGGGTATGGGGGAAGGGAGAATGGGTGGAGATGAGGAGGGGGCCAGAAGGGAGTACAGGGAAGGGGTTCGGGAAAAGGAAAGGGAGGGGACAAGAGAAGGGGAAGAGGGATAGGAAAAGGAGAATAAGCGCCGGCCAAGGACAAGAAAGGGAGTTAAAGCGAAAGTGGAAAGGAGAAAAGAACAGGGAATGGCCGGCTCCATCCTGGGGGCGGGTCCCCGGATTGGGGTTGGTAAATTTTAGCAATTTAGAAGGCAAACATTTTGACAGTTACATTTGGCTTTCGCTGGATTAACAGAACTACTTGGCTAACTATTACAACTCATTAACTCATTAGGTATTTCAGTATACTGATTGATTAACTGAAGAGAGGTCAAAACAAAGTAAATTATTGGCCTCACACAAGCCAACACTCTGGTTGTCACAGTCAAGTGTTTACCTATTAAGCAAACATTTCGAGTAAATTTTTCAACATATTAACTCATTAAACAAACTCAACCTGTAGATTAAGTGTTTGAGGTTAGAAAGCAAGTCACAACCTCAAATCCGTGTGAAGGGAGAAACTCTGAATCCATTATGCAGCAGCTCAGGTTATTGCCTCGCCCTCCCCATCTCCGGCTATGGAACCGGAGGGGGTTTTTTCCTCTTCTTTGATACAATTGACCAATCTTGGCGTTGTGGCCTTTGAGGGAGGGTGGGTTGGTTCTTTTTACCTTGGTCTGGGTCTTTTAATGACGGGAGGGAAGGTTGTGATATTTCTAGTTGCTTGCAAAAATTGTCCAGATCTTCAGGGCTCTTATAAGTAACAATCTTATCATCTTTTTATTATTTTTTATTGCAAAAGGGAAGCCCCATCTGCACTGGATCCCAAGGTCAGTTAAGTGCAGAGTCAAGTAGCGGGCCTCTTTCCGTTTTGCCAGGGTGATACTGCTGATGTCTGCGTACACCTGAATGCTGTCTTCTCCGAAGATGATCGGTGATTTCTTTCTCGCTGCCTGCAAGATCCTCTCTTTATCAGTGAATTTGTGACAGCACAAGATAATGTCTCTAGGGGGTGCCGTTTTGGAAGGTCGTGCTCTCAATGCCCTATGGGCTCTGTCTAGTACAATAGATTCTCCTGTATTCAAGTCTTTGTGACCGCTGCTTCATAACTGCTGTTTCTGGCGAGTCTGAAGACTTGCCAGAAACACGGGCCATTCGGAGCTTGATAGATAGGCCCCATAGTCTTATACCTTTGTGATTCACACGAAAAAAACTTTAGGTCAGGGTTCTGAATTCTTCAAATATCCTTGAGTCTTAATGTCTTACAAAAGTTTAGATTCTTGGTTACTGTTCTTGTTTAGGGCTGGTTTTAATTTATTGAGGGTAGGATGCGTAACCATATTTAGATCACCTGCTAGTATAATGTTTTTTATCTATTGAGGGTAGGATGCGTAACCATATTCAGATCACCTGCTAGTATAATGTTTTTTTATCTATAGACAGTAGGATGCATAACCATATTCAGATCACCTGCTAGTATAATGTTTTTTATCTATTGAGGGTAGGATGCGTAACCATATTCAGATCACCTGTTAATATAATGTTTTTTAACTATTGAGGGTAGGATGCGTAACCATATTCAGATCACCTGCTAGTATAATGTTTTTTTATCTATTGAGGGTAGGATGCATAACCATATTCAGATCACCTGCTAATATGTTTTTTTATCTATTTAGGGTAGGATGCGTAACCATATTCAGATCACCTGCTAGTATAATGTTTTTTATCTATTGAGGGTAGGATGCATAACCATATTCAGATCACCTGCTAGTATAATGTTTTTTATCTATTGAGGGTAGGATGCATAACCATATTCAGATCACCTGCTAGTATAATGTTTTTTATCTATTGAGGGTAGGATGCGTAACCATATTCAGATCACCTGCTAGTATAATGTTTTTTATCTATTGAGGGTAGGATGCGTAACCATATTCAGATCATCTGCTAGTACAATGTTTTTTATCTATTGAGGGTAAGATGCATAACCATATTCAGATCACCTGCTAGTATAATGTTTTTTATCTATTGAGGGTAGGATGCATAACCATATTGAGATCACCTGCTAGTATAATGTTTTTTGATCTATAATTCATTAGTTTGACTTGCAATCTTCCCCAAAAATCTCTATCTAGTCCATTAGGACCATATACTGTAAATTACATAAAGTCAGTAGTGTACCTTCTACCTCGACCTGTAAAATTATGTACCTCTCTTCTATATCTAAATCCCTTGATAAAATTTTATATTTTAAGACTTTATTAAAAATAATTGGCACCCCTTTCTTTCTGTTCACACATGGCATCACTATAACTTCCACCACCCAGCCCCCTTGGAGTTTGCTTATTTCTTGTTGTTTGAGATGTGTTTCTTGCAGCATAGCAATATCTGACCCTTATTTTTTTAAGTTGTTTTATTATAGTTTTCCTTTTCATGGGGGAGGCAATGCCCCCGACATTCCATGAAAAAATTGTATTTTGTTCTCTCATTTAGCAACATGAGTAAAGTTTATCTTAAAATATCCCAAAATAAAAAAATAATTTAAAAACCCCACAATAAAACAGAATCTTTCCCCATTCGGGGATTACCACATTTTAAACCATTAGTAGAATATATACTTCTAGTCATCATAACCATAATAACAAGGGAGACACACTATGCGGACCTTTACCTTTCCTAGTTCTTATTTTGTATTTGCTCAAGTTGAACTTTTTCAGAATCTTTTTTTTAGCTTCCTCTAGGTTACTTAATAATATATTTTCCTGTTCATTAAAATGTTTAATTTTAGCTGGGTATATTATTCCCGCTTTTAGTCCACTTTGGATTAGATTTGTGCACCATGGGGCTATTTCTCTCCTTCTTTGTGAGGTCTCAGCAGAGAAGTCTTGGAAAAGGAGTATATTTTTACCTCGTATTGTAACTGGTGTTTTTTGTTTATAGTGTCTCATTATACTTAATTTGTCCTGGTAGTTGAGATACAATTATCAGTCTATCTTTTATATTGCCATCTGGGTATTTTCAAGAATGAAAGCCCTGTTTTTAAAAATACTATTAAAAAAGGGGCACTTTCAATTATGAAAGTTTACATTGAAGCCATTCTTTTAAAATACTTACCTTTTATTCCTAGCAAACGTGGAACACCGGAGCAGTGATTCCTCCGCCCCCAGGACGTCTCTTACTTTAGAAATGACGAATCCGGTTTCCTTCAATCACGGCGTGGTCCCAGGTAATGTTTGCTCTGGGGGGGGGAAGCCGTTATATGAGGAAGCCGGATTCGTCATTTCTGACGTAAGAAGAGACGACCTGGAGGCAGGGGAATCGCTGCTCCGGTGTTCCATGCTTGCTAAGAAGAGAAGGTAAGTATTTTAAAAAAACGGCTTCAATGTAAGCTTTCATGAATGAAAGTGCCCCTGTTTTTAATAGTATTTTTAAAAACAGGGCTTTTATTCGTGAAAGTTGACATTCACTTTAAGAAGGCCTCTCTCTTTACCTGGTCTGTAGATAATCTTGAGAGGATGAATCTGCCCCTGGGAGGACAAGTCTTGAAACCTATTCTGTAACCCTGGGATACTATGTCCACAGCCCAAGGGTCTGGAACAGCTCGTATCCAAGTCTGACCAAAAAGGGAAAGTCTGCCCCCTACCTGATCCAGGACAGGGGGCAATCCCTTCATGCTGATTTAGAATCAGTGGAAGGCTTCTTGGTTTGCTTCCCCTTGCTCCAAGGCTAACTGGACCTCCGTGAGGTCTTGGATTGCTCCAGCTTGGAAGAAGAGGATGAAGACTTCTGTCCTTTAAAATTACGAAAGGAATGAAAATTAGAATTCTGGTGACCCTTAGGTCTATTCTTCTTGTCCTGAGGTAGGAAAGATCCACCCGTAATCTTGGAAATTATCTCCGCCAGACTAGGACCAAATAAAGTCTTACCCTCATAAGGTAAAGACAAAAGCTTGGACTTGGAAGTTACACCAGCCGACCAACCTCCGCGAGCTAGAACAGCAAAGCTAGACATTTTGGCTCCCAGCCTAATCACTTGCATGTTGGCAACACAAAAACAAATATTGGCCAGTTTAAGAGCCTTGATCCTATCTTGGATCTCCTCTATAGTAGTCTCTTCTGAAATCAGCTCAGACAAGGCATCTCACCAATAAGATGCTGCTCCTGCAACCGTAGCAATACTTGCAGCAGGTTGCCATTGTAATCCCTTATGAATGTACATCTTCTCTAAGTAAGCCTCTAGCTTCTTATCCATGGGATCCTTGAAAGAACAATCCTCTATAGGAATAGTAATTATTTTGGCTAGAGTAGAGATAGCTCCTTCTACCTTAGGCACAGTGCGCCACGAATCGAGTCAGCAACAGGAAACATTTTTTTAAAAACAGGGAAAGGGGAAAAAGGAAACTATAATTTACGACATGCGGTCTGGAACTGGAAAAACTTCCATGGAAGAAGGAACATAATAAATTCTATTAAGTTTACTAGATTTTTTAGGGTTGACAGCGACAGAAGAGTGAGTTGTCCAAAGTAGCCAGAACCTCCTTCAAAAGTAACCGGCGTTCTAATTTGAATATAAAATTAACTTCTTCAGATTATGCAGAATTTTCTCCTATTATGTCAGAGTCTGAAATCTCACCTTCAGAAGCTACTGAGGTATTCTCATCAGACATTTGGGAGAGGCTGATCAACGCAGATTTAGTGGGGTCAAAAACCTTACTAGCAGAAATATTTTTAGATTTCCTCTTACGCATACCCAAAGCAGGGAAAGCAGATAAAGCGCAGACACTGCAGAGGTTATCTACGCAGCAAAATTCTCTGGAAAATAAACACCCCCAGGAGGTTGAGAGGAAATGCAAGGCACTGTATGCAAAACTGTTAAGGCTTGGGACATTTGAGAAAGCCGAGTCATATCATGAACAGCATTATCCTGTGAGAGATTTGGCTCAAAAGGGAGTAATTTGATATATCATTCACGCACTTCTTTTGTTTTGTGACACTCTACAAAATTGTTAAACTTGTATAGTATATCTGAGATGAAGCCCAAAAGTACTAAGTGTGAGTTTTTAGGTTATTTAAATAGGTTAAGTCCATACATCTTTATGTTTGATAGCACAGTTTAAGAGTCATATGCTTAGGGCTCATTAGACCAGTTACATTAGTACATATATTTATAATATAATGAGCATGTGGGGCTGGTCAATTGTATGTCCGTCAATTATATATCAGTGGCTATACCCACTATTACAAGCAATAAGTCTTTTAGTTACAGTAATAATGCTAATGCAGGCCTCAGGGGCCACATACAAGTGTGCATACAGTTTATTTGAAATGCATCTTCAGTCCAGGTGCATGTATAACCCCTAGCATAGATATGTCCGGAATGCTTGTATGGGCTTTCTCCCATATTTTGTTTGATATGTTTCAGCTCTTTACATGTGACGACTAATATTGTTAACATACAGTAGGGAAAAAAAGTATTTAGTCAGTCCCCAATTGTGCAAGTTCTCCCACTTAAGAAGATGAGAGAGGCCTGTAATTTTCATCATAAGTATACCTCAACTATGAGAGACAAAATGTGGAAACAAATCCAGACAATCACATTGTCTGATTTGGAAAGAATTTATTTGCAAATTATGGTGGAAAATAAGTATTTGGTCACCTACAAACAAGCAAGATTTCTGGCTCTCACATACCTGTATCTTCTTCTTTAAGAGGCTCCTCTGTCCTCCACTCATTACCTGTATTAATGGCACCTGTTTGAACTTGTTATCAGTATAAAATACACCTGTCCACAACCTCAAACAGTCACACTCCAAACTCCACTATGGTGAAGACCAAAGAGCTGTTGAAGGACACCAGAAACAAAATTGTAGACCTGCACCAGGCTGGGAAGACTGAATCTGCAATAGGCAAGCTTGGTGTGAAGAAATCAACTGTGGGAGCAATAATTAGAAAATGGAAGTCATACAAGACCACTGATAATCTCCCTCGATCTGGGGCTCCACGCAAGATCTCACCCCGTGGGGTCAAAATGATCACAAGAACGTTGAGCAGACATCCAGAACCACACAGGGGGACCTAGTGAATGACCTGCAGAGAGCTGGACCAACGTAACAAAGGCTACCATCAGTAACACACTACGCTGCCAGGGACTCAGATCCTGCAGTGCCAGACGTGTCCCCCTGCTTAAGCCAGTACATGTCCGGGTCCGTCTGAAGTATGCTAGAGAGCATTTGGATGATCCAGAAGCGGATTGGGAGAATGTCATATGGTCAGATGAAACCAAAGTAGAACTGTTTGGTAGAAACACAACTTGTCGTGTTTGGAGGAGAGAGAACACCATACCTACTGTGAAGCATGGGGGTGGCAACATCATGCTTTGGGGCTGTTTCTCTGCAAAGGGAACAGGACAACTGATCCGTGTACATGAAAGAATGAATGGGGCATGTATCGTGAGATTTTGAGTGCAAACCTCCTTCCATCAGCAAGGGCATTGAAGATGAAATGTGGCTAGGCCTTTCATCATGACAATTATCCCAAACACACCGCCCGGGCAACGAAGGAGTGGCTTCGTAAGAAGCATTTCAAGGTCCTGGAGTGGCCTAGCTAGTCTCCAGATCTCAACCCCATAGAAAACCTTTGGAGGGAGTTGAAAGTCCATGTTGCCCAGCAACAGCCCCAAAACATCACTGCTCTAGAGGAGATCTGCATGCAGGAATGGGCCAACATACCAGCAACAGTGACAACCTTGTGAAGACTTACAGAAAATGTTTGACCTCTGTCATTGCCAACAAAGGATATATAACAAAGTATTGAGATGAACTTTTGATATTGACCAAATACTTATTTTCCACCATAATTTGCAAATAAATTCTTTCCAAATCAGACAATGTGATTGTCTGGATTTGTTTCCGCATTTTGTCTCTCATAGTTGAGGTATACCTATGATGAAAATTACAGGCCTCTCTCATCTTCTTAAGTGGGAGAACTTGCACAATTGGTGGCTGACTAAATACTTCCCCCCCCCCCACTATAGCTGGATGTATTAGTTGAGATTCAATAGTGCCCTCTGGGTTTCTTTTACTGGAGGTCCACAAGTTACCTTAATTTTATTCAGGGGGTAAGAAAATATAGATTGAAATGTATGCAGGTTTTGCATTGCCCCATAGGGATCATTTGGACAAATCCCTCCACTTTATTTATGTGCGCTTAATTATAGTAATTTTAGATAATTTCCTCCTCAACACCTATATGTATTTATAGTCATGAGGGTTCATTAATGGCCTCATATATTATCAGTGTGAATTTATATTTGTGCACTTCTAGTTACTTCCCTATATTTTTTTGTAATTGGGTGTTTTACTCCTGAAAAGCTATCACCCCTTTTAGGTCCAAGAGCGGCCTATTTATTATTTTTTTTTTTTCTTTCCTCCTCAAAGTCCCCCATTATGTCTATAATGCAGACCAGGAGGTCCAAGAGAGGCCTCGTTAGTTTTTTTTTTTTTGGGGGGGGTTATAATTTAACTGCACATCATATATATTTTTCTGTTTTAGGAGGTATCAGAAAACTGAAGTTCAATGCTCAATTTGTATTTACATTTTCAAGCAATTTGTGTTTAATGGTCGATGTTATATGGTGACTATCTAATTGTCGAGTCTATGTTTACGTGATGTTTTGTGTAATCACTTGCTTGTATTATTTTTCTTAAAACCTCAATAAAAAAAAATAAAAAAAGGGAGTAATTTGTCTTTAAATTTTAAATCTTAGCTAAACATGAGGAACAAAATTGCATAGGTAGCACAATTGGAGCCTCCAAACAAAGTAAACATTTCCAAGTCTCTAAAATACAAATAGATTAGCGCTGCGGAATCTGTTGGCGCTCAACAAATAACCGATAATAATAATAGATTATACACCCAGGTAAAAAACATAAAAACCAGGACAGACTGTTGGATAAAAGGGGATGGGAAGCAACAAATAGTAGTATGGGAATTTCAGTCCTCAGTGCTGATAGCTCAGTATTTCTTAGGTCCATAGCCCACGGCAAGGTGTGTCGGTTACTGCTGAGTGGCGGCGAATGCCATACGGCAGAGCTGGTGCGTTTCAAATACCTAGGTTTGCTTTTATAAAACATGTCCTCTAGTTTAGGGCTGTCAATAGTGCCAAATAAACGGTCCACATCTATTGGGTTATAGTACTGCTTCCGTATCGCTTGTCCAAGCAAGTTACCAGGGAAAGGAACAGGAAGGGACGATTATAAAAACAGTTCCAGACAGCTGACCAATAATAAACATGCAGTGCTCAGGACTACAGAGTCTGAAACTTGTAGTTGGAGAAGACACTTGTATGAAGTTGAAGAAACTCTGGTCTAGCAGAATAAGGATGTCTTGTCTATCTACTGAGTAAGATTGTGCATGTAATAGACAAGGACTATACCAAAGACAAATGTGCTTAAAAAGGAACAGTCTCATGTAAACACTAATTTTCATATCATGAACATTATCCTGAGAGACATTTGACTCAGAAGGGAATAATGTCTTTAAATTTTAAAGTCCTAGCTAACACGAGGAACAAAATTGCATAGGTAGCCTAACTGCGACTCGCAAACAAAGTTAACGTTGTATACAAATTAAAAGAAGGCACATAACTACTGGAAACCAGTTCCCAAAAATAAGGACTAAAATTATTATTTTTTTTATTCATACAGTTCCCTCAGAACGACAACTGGTATTGCACCAGAATTTTTTTTTTAGATTTTATAAGTATGATCCTAGGGCTTAGGGAAAAAAAAGTAACCTCCACTTTTAAAAACTTCAGTCTGCCTGAGGCTCCCTACCGTACCAGCGAATGGAAGAAGCCACTGGTAATTGGAAGGGAGAGCTCTCCAGCCAAGATCAGAGTTCCGGCTCCTCCGTCAGACATCCGATCGTCAAATAACTAGCCACAACAGCCTAGGCGTTAAAGACTAACTACGCTCCGCTCATTCATATGAACATGGAAGAGCCGAAAGTAACTTGAGCTGGGCTAAAGAAAAAGAAACTGCACCTCAGAATTAAAAGTGCGTGTCTTCTAGCGGCTCAAATAGAAAGTAAAAGGCTAAAAGTATTCTCCTCATCAACGTTCTAAGCCCTTAACCTTATCAGGTCTCCAACAAAAAAAACTATTTATTGCTTACCTGATAAATTTATTATATTTCGGGATTTGGTGAGTCCACGGCATCATCAGATTACTAGGTGGGAATATCACTCCTGGACCAACAGGAGGAGTGCAAAAAGCACCACAGCAAAGCTGATAAATATAACTTCTTGACCCATAACCCCCAGTCATTCAGCCGACGGGAAATGGAAAAAGAAGATAACACAAAGGTGTAGAGGTGCCTGAGGTGTTAGTAAAAAATAACTGTCTTAAAATAAAGGGCGGGGCCGTGGACATGGAAATAAATAAATTTATCAGGGTAGCATAAATTAATGATTTCTTTCCTAAGATAATGGTAAGTCCACGGCATCATCAATTACTAGTGGGGATCATTACCCAAGCTCGAGGTAACCTAAACAGAAGGCACCACCGCTTGAAGAACCCTTCTCCCTAAAGTAGACTCAACTGAGGCCAAAGTATCAAATAAATAAATTTGGAAAAGTATTCAGAGATGACCACGCAGCCTCTGCAAATCTGTTACCGACAGTGTGAACTTGTCAGTCCCAAGATGTGACAGCTCTGTCATGAATTGGAACCATGAATTCCCCTCAGGACGGCTCGCTGGACCAGCAGTCTGCATCGCAAACAAAGATATACCTCTCAACCAGAGGAGATAGAGAGAATAGAAGAAACTTGTGATGACCTTAATGAATCCCAGGGAAACAAACAGAACAGGGCAGGAGACTGGCAAAAATCCTTAATCGCCTCTAATAAAAATAATTTTAAAAACACGCAGCAACAATCCAAAGTGTGCAACAACTTCTTTATGAGAACTAGGACATAGAAGGAACAATTTCTTTTCTGACCTCTGTCAAAAATATTTTCAAAGATAGGGAAACAAATAAGGTCCCTAAAAACTACCCCTGTAGCGGAACAAGGGAACCTCATTTCAGATTCACTTCCATCCGAGAGAATGAAGAGACAAGATCTCTGTATGAAAGTTTGCTTGTTTAAAAAAATGGCTCAATATAACCCCCTCTGAGAGCCATGGCAAGGCCAAAGGGAAGAGCTGCAAACTGAAAGTGTTTGACAGAGAAAAAGCAAAAAACTCAGGCACTTGACAATTGTGATTGTACCTTTAAGAAAACACACCCACTAGTTCTTCCTCCCTATTTAAGGAAGCACTACCCTGTCATTTATTGCCTGAAAATTGAAGAAGTATTATAGCATGTGTTCTGTGCAATACTATTCTGAATTTTTCCTCAGGTCCTGTTCCCTTAAGGTTTCAGCCTTAACCCTTATTTCTAAGTTCGTTTACACTACCTGTTTGCCTGTCCATTAGGCTTTTGTGGATAACAGCTATACCGGAGCCGAAGCCGATGGATCCCTGAGCATCCGGAACTACTTCCAGACTTCCGCTCAAGCACAGTGTTTACCGCTTCCACAAGCACTCAGTTACCGCTCTTACTTGTTCTTGTGTATGACCCTTATTTTGAGCTGTGGTTTATTCTTATTATCCTCGCTTCCTACCAACACTGGGGCTTATCTGTGAGACTGTAATTTTGTATATATTTTAGTGTGACTGTGTGAGTGCGTGAAGAAACTGCAGGAATATCAGCTTGCAAGTTTAAAGAAACCTTTATTGTTTCCTATTGATTTATAAAGGGAATTCCTCAGGAGGCTCATTTAGTACAGGCATATTACTTATTTTATGCTGAACTAAGCCACTTCTGGCTAAATTTATGCAAATTCCAAACCTGACACACTATTCTAATCTTATTGAATAACTTGTTTTTGTTCATATAAGAAATCCAATTACTTACATTACTTGACTCACCTTGTCTATACTGGTAAAATAACTATTTCTACCAGATTAGTACAAAAAAGAGCTACAAACCCTAATTTAAAGTCACAAGGCATAAGAAACTTGTAGCTACTATCCAAGTGGTTTATCATAATACCACAACAATACACGTCCTCTAGGTCTAAAGTCAACATGAACTGACCCTCCTAGACCAAAAGAAGAATGTAACCACTGATTTCAATTTGAGGAACGGTACCCTGAGACAACTTGTTGAGACACTTTAAGTCTACATAAGACGAAAAATTCCCAAAGACCCTGTTCCCTTACAGGAACTATTCACAGGGAAAAGAAGTCCCAAACGCACTACAAAAATGCCTTTTATTTATCTGGCCTGCAGATAAAATAGAGAGGTGGAACCCGTCTCAGGGAGGGAAGGAATGACTACTATGTAGTAACCCAGAGGTACCATGTCCACAGTCTGTCTGGGACATCTCAAATCCATGTTTGAAAACAAACAGATTCAACCCTCCATTAGGACCTAACTCAGATTGGGGCAAACTCCTTTAGGTCTATACATCTTGTCTTGTGGCAGAAAAACTAAATTTATGCTTACCTGATAAATTACTTTCTTTTACGATATAACGAGTACACGGATTATCAGCCTTACTTGTGGGATATTAACCTCCTGCTAACAGGAAGTGGCAAAGAGGCACCACAGCAGAGCTGTATATATAGCCCCTCCCCTTCCCCTCCACCCTCAGTCATTCGGACCGGAAGGTATAGAAGAGAGAAAAGGAAAGGCCTAAAAATGGGTACTGTGGAGAATGAAGTATACAAAAAAATATAAAGACAAAACTGTCTTAAAATAGACAGGGTGGGCCGTGGTACTCATCATATTGTAAAAGAAAGTCAATTTAGCTGGTAAGCATAAATTTAGTTTTCTTTTACAAATATAATGACGAGTCCACAGTGTTCGATCCTTACTTGTGGAGAACGGACTATACCAATAGCAATATGAGACACGGATGAAAGGGTGGGACAAGACAGGTACCTAATCGGAAGGCACCACGTGGCTGGAAGAAGCCTTTCAGCCCAAAGATCGCCTCATGTAGAAGCATAAAGTAGCAAACTGTGGAAAATTTGGAAAAAGTGTGAAGGGACGACCAAGTCGCAGGCTTACAGATCTAAAATTTGTCCCTTTAAGGAACTTGCTGATAACCCTTTCCCCAATCCTTCTTGGAGAAAAGACAAAATCCTAGGAATCCTAACTTTACTCCATGAGTAACCCTTGGATTCACACCAATAAAGATATTTACGCCATATCTTATGATAGATCTTTCTAGTGACAGGCTTTCTAGCCTGTATCAAAGTATTGATAACTGAATCAGAGAATCCTCGCTTCTATAAAATCAAGCGTTCAATCTCCACGCAGTCAGTTGCAGAGAAATTTGATTTGGATGTTGGAAAGGACCTTGAATGAGAAGGTCCTGTCTCAACGGAAGTTTTCACCGTGGCAGAGAGGACATGTCCACTAGATCCGCATACCAAGTACTGCGTGGCCACGCAGGCACTATCAGGATCACTGAAGCTCTTTCCTGTTTGATTCGAGCACTCACGCGTGGGAGGAGAGGAAACAGCGGAAACACATAAGCTAGGCTGCACAACCAAGGTACTGCCAAGGCATCTATCAGTTCGGCCTGAGGATCCCTTGACCGGGATCCGTATCTTGGAAGCTTGGCATTCTGACGAGATGCCATCAAATCCAATTCCGGTCTGCCCCATCCGAGAATTAATGAGGCAAATACCTCCGGGTGAAGTTCCCACTCCCCCGGATGAAAAGTCTGCCGACTTAGAAAATCTGCTTCCCAGTTCTCTACCCCTGGGATGTAGATCGCTGACAGATGACATGAGTGGGCCTCTGCCCAACTGATTATTTTGGATACTTCTATCATCGCTAAGGAACTCCTTGTTCCCCCCTGATGATTGACATATGCCACAGTCGTTATGTTGTCCGACTGGAATCTGATGAATTTTGCCAAAGCCAACTGAGGCCACGCCTGAAGCGCATTGAATATTGCTCTCAGTTCCAGAATATTGATTGGAAGTAGAGACTCCACCTGCGTCCAAACACCCTGAGCCTTCAGGGAGTTCCAAACTGCACCCCAGCCCAGAAGACTGGCATCTGTTGTCACTATCACCCATGAGGGTCTGCGGAAACAAGTCCCCTGGGACAGATGATCTGGCGACAACCACCAAAGAAGAGAGTTTCTGGTCTCTTGATCCAGAATTATCTTTGGAGATAAATCCACATAATCCCCATTCCACTGACCGAGCATGCACAGTTGCAGTGGTCTGAGATGAAAGCGAGCAAACGGAACGATGTCCATTGCCGCTACCATTAATCCGATTACCTCCATACACAGAGCCACTGATGGCCGAGGAATGGACAGAAGTGCTCGGCAAGTATTCAAAATCTTTGATTTTCTGACCTCCGTCAGAAATACTTTCATGGCTACCGAACCTATCAGAGTTCCCAAGAAAGGAACCCTTATCTGTGGAACAAGTGAACTCTTCTCTATGTTCACCTTCCAGCCGTGAGTTCTCAGAAAAGACAACACTGTGTCCATGTGAGATTTTGTCAGATGATATGTTGACGCCTGAATCAGAATATCGTCCAGATAAGGCGCCACCGCTATCCCTTGCGGTCTGAGAGCCGCCAAAAGAGACCATAGAACCTTTCTGAAGATTCTGGGTGCTGTGGCCAACCCAAAAGGAAGAGCCATGAACTGATAATGTTTGTCCAAGAAGGCAAACCTTAGAAACCGATGATGATCTTTGGGGATTGGAGGAATATGAAGGCAAGCATCCATCAAATCCACGGTAGTCATATATTGACCCTCCTGGATCATTGGCAAAATCGTTCGAATTGTCTCCATCTTGAATGATGGAACTCTTAGAAATTTGTTTAGACACTTGAGGTCCAAAATGGGTCTGAACGTTCCCTCTTTTTTGGGGACCACAAATAGGTTTGAATAAAACCCCTGTCCCTGTTCCAATTTTGGAACAGGACAGATTACTCCCATAGTAAAAAGGTATTTTACACAGCGTAAGAACGCCTCTCTCTTTATCTGGTTTGCAGATAATTTTGAAAGATGAAAACTCCCTCTTGGGAGAAAATCCTTGAATTCCAATTGATAACCGTGGGTCACTATTTCTAGTGACCAGGAATCCTGAACATCTCTTGCCCAAGCCTGAGCAAAGAAAGAAAGTCTGCCCCCTACAAGATCCGGTCCCGGATCGGGGGCCACCCCTTCATGCTGCTTTGAGAAGCAGGGGGTCCTCCTTTAAAGTTCCGAAAGGAACGAAAATTATTCTGTTTACCCCTCATTTTAACCGACCTATACTGAGGTAGGGTCATGGTCCTTACCTGCTGTAATATCAGAAATGATCTCCTTCAATTCTGGCCCAAAAAGGGGTCTTACCTTTAAAGGGAATAGCTAAAAGCTTATGTTTTGATGACACATCAGCAGACCAAGATTTGAGCCACAATGCCTCTACGTGCTAAAATAGCAAATCCTGTATTTCTTGCCGCTAATTTAGCAATTTGAAAAGCGGCATCAGTAATAAAAGAATTAGCTAGCTTAAGAGCCTATAATTCTATCTAGAATGTCATCTAATGGAGTCTCAACCTTAAGAGACTCTTCTAGAGCCTCAAACCAAAAAGCTGCTGCAGTAGTTACTGGAACAATGCAAGCCGTAAGTTGTAAAAGAAATCCCTGATTAACAATAATTTCTTTAGTAGACCCCCTTCTAATTTCTTATCCATAGGATCCTTGAAAGCACAACTATCTCAATGGGTATAGCAGTACGTTTAGCTAGGGAAGATATAGCTCGCTCTACCTTAGGGACCTTTGCCATGAGTCCCGAATGGTATCAGATATAGGAAACATTTTCTTAAAATTAGGAGAGGGAGAAATCGGTTATACCTGGTCTATCCTATTCCTTACTAATAATTTCCGAAATTCTCTTAGGAACCAGAAAAACCATCAGTGTAAGTATGGAACTTCCAAATATTTATCCATTTTACACAATTTCTCTGGAGGAATCACAATAGGATCACAATCATCCAGAGTCGCTAAAGAAACAGGCGGAGGTATACATGACATAGCATCCGAATCTATATGAGGAAAACATTCCCTGAATCAGAAATTTTACCCTCAGACAGTAATTCCCTGATCCCCAACTGTGAGGAACATCGGAAATAACTAATAAAGCATCAGAGGATTCAGTATTTACTTAATACTTGACCTACTGTGTTTACCCTGCAACACTGGTAATTTAGACAATACCTCTGTAAGGGTAGTTGACATAACTGCAAGCCATCTCCTGCAGAGTTAAGGAATTAGACGCACTAGAAGTACTAGGCGTCGCTTGTGTGGACATAAAAGGTTGTGACACTTGGGGAGAATTGGATGCATATCCTGATTCTCTCTGGACTGAGAATCATCCTTAGACACACTTACTTTTTTTAAAATATGCTTTTTACATTGTAAAGCCCTTTCAGTACAAAAGTTACACAATGTTAGAGGGGGTTGCACAATAGCTTCTTAAACACATAGAACAATGAGAAACCTCAATGTCAGACATGTTTAACAGACTAGTAATACCACAAAAGTCGTTTTAAACACTTATTTATAGCATAAAATAAACATTAGAAAAACTGTGTACTGTGCCTTTCAGAAAAGAAAAAGTGAACAATTTTTTCCAAAATGCACAAAAACGTTAAATTATTCCCAAATTTAACTTAATAATCGTTGGTTAATCCAAAAATTACTGCACCCAGAAGCAAGGGCAGATATAAGGCTTAGAAGACTTATATCAACATGTAGTCAAAAGATAGATAAAAATACCACTCTGCACCTCGCACAGCTCTGCTGTGGCGCCTACCTGCCCCCAGAGGTACTTCAAATCAAGTTTCCAACCAGAGGCTTTAACTAGAAACCACAGGGCCCAGGTGCAAGAATATAAACCAATGTCTCAAATGAGGTTATTGTGTACCCTTTGTGCCATGCTGCAACCTGTGGTCACCACCATGTGGTCACTGTGTACATAACCAGTGGTGTTACTGGTAGCTACAACTTACCAGTGGTAGCTACCAGTAACACCACTGGGTATGGTACACATGTGGTCACTGTGTACATACCCAGTGGTGTTACTGGTAGCTACAACTTACCAGTGGTAGCTACCAGTAACACCACTGGGTATGTACACAGTGGTAGCTACAGTAAAACCACTGGGTATGTACACAGTGACCACATGGTGGTGACACAGGTTGCAGCATGGCACAAAGGGTACACAATTACCTCATAGAGACCATTGGTTGTAACATTGGTTATTGCACAGTGAATATTGCAGTTGCAGCATGACATACAGGGGCATACCTGCAGAGAATGATCACTGGTTGTAGCATCATGGCACACAGGGCAAATGGCATTCAGTGAATGTTGCATGGTGACAGCTAGATGTTGTATGGTACAGGATGAAAGCTAGATGGGACAAACACAAACTAACAGCTTCCTGATGCATTTGAATGAATAAGATAATACACCAGACTGGTTCAAATCATTTCCTCACCGAGATTTATATTATAGTAGTACAAGGTTACATACATGATAGCTATTCTCTTTATTTGTAGCAGCCAAGCCCAAGTGATTAATAATATATTATACAGCTTTTGTAGTATATTAGGCGTAGGCGCTAAGCACACCATCCGTGGGCCAGCCCCCCCTAAATCTAACTGACTCTGCTTACCGTGGCGTGACCTGACCGGCATGCCCCCAGGCGACCCGAGCCCCCCCCGCCGACCCCCGCTAAGTACCGTCCGTGGCCGGGCCCCCCTAAATCTGACTCACTACACTCTGCTCACTGACCTGACCGTGCCACGGGCAGCCCGAGCCCCCCCTCAGCCTCACCATGCATCCGCGGGCCCCCCCCCGTCTGACTAGTCTGACTCAGTCCTGAGCTTAACAATTGGCAATAGTAGTTAGTTATAGAATAGTACCTTGCCTGGCTGACTGAATGATGATAGTCAGACCACCGCGGCACCGCCAGAACAGACTACAGCACAGCAGACACTGACAGACGAGGTCGACTTCCACCCAGGGGTCCCAGACCACTCACGCCGCACGCGTCGTCACACACTGACTCCTGTCTCGCTCAGGCTGCACAGCACTGCACGTGCAGACTAGTCGAGATACAACGTGTGCACTGCGCGGTGCAGCCAGTCAGTGAGTCAGGAGGGAGGAGGAGCGGAGGGAAAGTTACACTTCCAAACTTCCGGGGCAGCCAGCGGCAGAGAGAGCAGCCAGAGACGACAACAAAAGTGCAAAATGATCTGCCATGCGCCGTCTCGCTCTGCTGCCCTGGCTGCAAATTACAAAAATAATTAATTAAATAAGTATATAATAATATGTGAAGGTTGGGGAGAAAAAAAAAAATTAAAAAAAAAAAAAATTGAAAACACAACCATCTGCCTTGGGCCCCCCCTTGTGTGAGTGTCAGGTTTCACCATTCTACCCACCTCTCCAGTACGCCCACTCTCTCCTGATTGTATAACTCTCCTGTTAAGACACCTGTGCACCACTCCAACCTGTGCTTAGTATTGTTTGTTTATAGGATACTAGCTTGAAGATTCTCTCACGTTCCCCAGAGGTTTCCAAAGTAGCTTATTTCTCTGTTTTGAGACTACTTTCTACTCTCACCTGACTCATCTAACAACCGTGTTCGAGGAGAATACCTTTGCAACTCTAAAAGCCTCTCTCAGTGCGGTAATGTACTATCAACCACTTCATTGAAGTTCATTCACTTACCGTTCTTGTTACAGCACTTCTGCCTTCTCTCCCCTAACGCTGCCTGTCAGCACTACACAACTCCGCTGCAGCGTGACGTCACTTCCGGTTTCCCCGGCACCAGCTTCAGATCACTGACAAACAGCTCCGGACCACTCGCTCAAGCCTGCACTAAGACAACTTTCAGGTACCTTAACTGCTTTACAGTACCGGACAGTATACATTCTGTTCTCTTGCTTGCTACACTGCCTAAGCTGCTTCTTAATATGAACTGTGCCTGTGTTTAATCCACTTTGTGCGGCTGCTTCCTCCTACTGTGCTTCTATGAACTGTTGCTACTCAGGTTTATATATTTGGCTTGTTTGCTATTATCTTGGAACATCTGTGATAACATCACCTAAAACTCTCCTGCAGATTATTCTGTGAGGTTTGTCATTCTAACAATCGTGAGCATAATCACTTTGACTGAGGAATATCCTTTTCACTCATAGAGGTTTTTATCAGTAAGTGAGACATTCCACATACTTTTAGGTACTGCAGTTGCGTTCCAATCTCCATTCTAAACAGTTTCCTTATATAATACTAAGCCTTGCAAAATGGAACCAGCAGACCTACGCCAGATTGTTTTACAACTTAACTCAAAAAGTTGATCAATTAGCTCAGGGATTACATGACCTGCAAATTGAAAATGCATCGCTTAAGAAGTATTATAAAAGACTCTTTAGCATTAAATGCTACTCAGACTGAAGCGATTATTGAACCACAGATTCCTTTCCTGACTTATTTCTGGAAACCGTAAAAATTATAGGCAGTTTAAAAATGCCTGCTACCTCCTCTTCACTATGAGGCCTAAAACATACCCACTGAGAGAGTGAAGGTTATGACTACTATCTCCCTTCCTCAGGGGGGACCCAGAACATGGGCTGACAAATTCTAGAGACCCAAGATCCAATTTAGGCTCCTTAGAAGATTTCATTTCTGCTATGGACGAGTTATTTCAAGACACTGATATACAGCTTACTGCTGAAACAAGCCTCAGAAATCTCAAACAGGGTAAGAGACCGGTTGAAGAGTACATTTCGGATTTTAAACAGTACGCCACTGATTCTCTATGGAATCCAGTTGCTCTCAGGAACCAATTCCGTTTGGGTCTGTCTGAACAATTAAAAGACGAGTTTGCCCGAATGAATTGCCAAAAACTCTTGATCTCTTCATGAAAACCGCTATACAAATTGATCGTCGCCTACGCGAACGTAAGGCAGAAAAGTATGCCATGGATTCTAAGGCAAAGGTCTCCTAGGTACCCTCAACCCTCTCCACCACCTCAAGTGCTAAGGTTCAAGCTGAACCCATGGAGATTGGTTTCTTGAGGGGTCCACTCACACCTGAAGAAAAACAACGCAGAAGGCTTAAAAACCTCTGTATGTACTGTGCAAGCTCCTTCCATTCCGTCCAGGACTGCTCACTTTTGTCCAAAAACAAGAAATGTAAGTCTGATTCTTTAATGTCTTCCTTACAACAACAAATGAAACCTTCTCATTGCACTATCTCTCTCTCCCTACAGCTGGAGCAAAGCCTGCAGATGATTGATGATGCCATAATAGATTCTGGGGCTTCTGCGAATTATATGGATCAAGTATTCTGTGAAAAGAACAAAATCCCTCTGATCCTGAAGAAGACTCCTATACCCCATCAAGTTATTGATGGCTCTTTTATGTTTTCTGGTCCCATAACACATGAGAGACCGTTCCTTTATTAGTTAATATTTCTGGTCATATAGAAAAATTTGTCCTTTGATGTTATACCCTCCCCCATTTTTCTGTTGTTTTGGGATTAAAATGGTTACAAATCCCATAACCCAAGTATTCTTTGGTTTCCTTTTCAAATAAATTTGATTCTGTTTACTGCAAAGACACCTGTTTCCCTGCTTCTTTTCTGCTGCAATCAACCTCAGTGCTTGACACGTTACCAACAGAGTATCATGATTTTACTGATGTTTTCAGTAAAACGGAGGCTGAAAACCTCCCTCCACATAGGGGCATACGATTGCCCTATCGACCTTCAACCAGGTGCTCGGATCCCTTATGGACACCTTTTTTCCGTTAAGCAATCCAGAACTCGAGCACCTTAAACTCTATTTAGAAGAAAATCTAAAAAAGGGTTTCATTAGACCTTCCTCTTCCCCCGCAGGGGCAGGTTTCTTCTTTGTACGAAATAAAGACTCCACTCTTAGACCAATTATAGACTACCGTGAGCTCAATAAGTGCACTATCAAAAACCGTTATACTCTGCCTTTGATCCCAGAAATGATTGAAAGACTCTCAGAGGCTAGGATTTTTACTAAGCTTGATTTAAGAGGGGCGTATAATCTGATCAGGATTAAGCAGGGGCATGAGTGGCTGACGGCATTCAGGACCAGATACGGTCTCTTCGAGTATCTGGTAATGCCGTTCGGTCTCTGCAATGCCCCTGCCACCTTTCAATTTTTTATCAATGATGTATTCCGAGATTTATTAGACGTTTGTCTAGTAATATACCTCGACGACATCCTAATATACTCAAGGACTCAACAAGAACATGTCAGACATGTTCGTCTAGTTCTTTCCAGACTTAGAGCACACAAGCTGTACGCAAAACTTGAAAAATGTAATTTCCATACTGACCAAGTTTCTTTTCTCGGCTATGATATCTCACCCTCTGGTATAAATATGCAAAAGGAAAAGGTGGATGCAGTTCTTCACTGGCCACAACCTAACTCTAGAAAGGATTTACAACGCTTCTAGGATTTTCCAATTATCTAGGAAATTTAATTAAAGACATTTCTAAGATCGTGAGACCTCTAACAGCCCTCACTGGTTCCACATCTTCATTCTCCTGGGAGCCTTGATGCCGATAAAGCTTTCCAGTACCTGAAATCCAGATTTACTACAGCTCCGATTTTACAATTTCCTAACCCTCTCTATCAATATACCCTAGAAGTAGACTCTTCTGATTTTGCTATTGGCGCTGTGCTCTCACAACAAAAATCCCTCACAGAACCATTACATCCAATATCTTTTTATTCTAAAGTTATGTCTCCTGCGGAAAGGAATTATGCTATTGGGGATAAGGAGTTGCTGGCTATTCGTCGCTCTCTAGAACACTGGAGACACCTCTTGGAGGGTACCAACATATCCATTAACATATACACTGATCACAAAAACCTCCAATACCTTCAATCTAACAAAACTCTTTCTGCTAGACAGGTCCGTTGGAGCCTCTATTTTTGACCGTTTTAACCTTTAACATTATTTACAGACCATCTCACAAGAATGCTAAAGCCGATGCCTTATCCCGTTTTGCCAGAGAAACCGATTTCCTACCCTCTTAGGAAGGAAATTGTTTTCCCTGACTGTTTTTAATGGGCCTCACTACTCCCATGCTCACGGACTTACGAAACTACTGTAAACAACAAACAAGACCACCTTTACCTAACCTCATAAAATCTTCTGGAATTTTCTATCATGGGCAAGAAGATTTTTCTACCACCTGAGATGAGAGTCCCCTTGATACAGAATTACCATGACTCTCCGTTGGCTGGTCACCCTGGGGTCCGTCGACTCTTGATTTGCTTAGCAGGACCTTCTGGTGGCCAAGGATGAAAACCTCAATATATGATTATATCACCACTTGTAGAACCGTGCCACTTGCAAACCAGAGCGAAAACCACCTTTTGGCTTATTGATGTCTTTACCAGTACCTACCAAACCCTGGCACCACGTTTCAATGGATTTCATAGTTGACCTACCTCCATCTAATTCTCAAACTACTATTCTTGTTGTCATCGATCTTTCACAAAAATGGCCCATTTTGTTCCGTTCCACAAATTGCCTACTTCCTCTGAAACAGCTACTCTCTTCATCGATCACATCATTAAGCTACATGGCATACCACCCATGCTAACAACAGATAGAGGAACACAATTTACCTAAGTTTTGGTCTAAACTCTGTGAACTAACCCAGATTGATCATCGCTTCTCCACTGCTTTTCACTCCCTCAAACCAATGGGCAAGCAGAAAGGTTGAATCAGTGGCTCGAACACTACTTGAGATGTTATTGCTCCTACATCAGACTGACTGGGTCAAATACCTCTCCATGGCTGAGTACGCTTACAATAACTCTATCCATTCTTCCACCAAGATGACACCATTTTTTGCAAACTATGCCTACCACCCAGATTTCATACTATCATCTCTTGGCTCTGTGGGACTCCCCTACACTTGATGAGCTACATGATTTCACTTCAACACAACTTCGATACAATTCGACAAAACATCCTGGAAGCTCAAAAATCTCAGAAACACTACTACGATCTCAGACGAAGGAAAGCTCCTCAATACTCTATTGGTGATCTTGTATGGCTCTCCACTAAGAAACTTGAGATTACAGATTCCATCAAAAAAGATGGCCAGCCTTTTTATTGGACCTTTCCCAGTAGAGAAGGTCATAAACGATAATGCTGTTAGGCTACAACTCCCTCATACTCGCAAAATCCACCCAACGTTTCACGTTTCGCTTTTGAAACCCTATGTCCGCACGAGGAACGATCAGCTCCTGTTACCACCTCTTCCTGCTACCCCTTGCGGACGATGAGTATGAGGTTGATTCGATCTTAGACTCTAGATACTCTAATGGTGTCTTACGTATCTAGTTCGGTGGAAGAACTACTCCAGTGATGAGGATTCCTGGGAGCCTCTTTCTAATCTCAACTCTCCCCGACTCTTGTCTTTGTTTCACCGACGCCATCCTGATCCGTCCTTGGTCCTGTCGCTGTGGGACAGCTCCCTTGTTGAGGGGGTACTGTCAGGTTTCACCATTCTACTCCACCTCTCCAGTACGCCCACTCTCTCCTGATTGGATAACTCTCCTTTAAGACACCTGTGCACCACTCAACCTGTGCTTAGTATTGTTTTGTTTATAGGATACTAGCTTTGAAGTTTCTCTCACGTTCCCCAGAGGTTTCCAAAGAAGCTTAATTCTCTGTTTTGAGACTACTTTCTTTTTTTTTTTTTTTTTTTTTGAAACAGCTTTATTGTAGGATAAAAAAATGAGGTTACAAGTAGTTGGAGACGCAGCTCCAGATCGCCAGGTACAACAACAGCTGTTAATTTTTAAGGATAAAGTCGAAATGCAAGGTGGCAGGACCTCCCAGGATGTCCATTCTGAGTGATCTGCGATATCAGGTTATGATTGAAAAGTCTGTGATAGAGTCCTGTTGTAGGATCGCAAGAAACTGGGAGGTAACTACCAAGGGTATTGTCCTGATTATCCTTTATTTTAAAAATTAAGAATTTAAATACAAAACAATTTACATGAACGGAGGTTTGAACGCCCCGCTACCGCCCGCGCACAGAACATGAGTGTGATGGGGTTGTGGGATGCTTTGGATCCCCTGCTAGCATATTATGTAGAGGTAGTGAATGGGAGGAAACCTGACTGATTTTTGGGAAGACTAACTAATTGGTGCCTTTGTGTTTATTTTGGATGTAAGTGGTCCAAAGTTGGGAGAGTTCCGCATAGGAGTCCATTTTGTCATTTTTGAGGAAGTAGTATTCTTCCAGATCTAGTATTTCCGTGACTTTTGTGATCCACATATTCATAGAGGGCGCCTCCCTACTCTTCCAGTTCTTAGCTATCAATACTTTCACCCCATTGGTCATGATGTTGAGAAGGTGTAGGTAGGGTTTATATTTGAGTGTTGGGGGGGGTTTGTGTAGTAGCCAAATGAGGGGGTCAATCGGGAATTGGGTTGTCAAAATGGTCTCCATTTCGGAGATGGTTTTTCTCCAGAAATTCTGAATGCTGTTGCACCACCACCACATGTGGGCGGTGTCACTGTTAACATGACCGCAGCGCCAACATTTGTTGCTGTGGGTGGGGGAAGAGACGGTTTAGCTTTCTCGGGGTTAGGTACCATCTATGCAAGAGTTTAAAATTAACTTCTTGAATTGAGGATGAGATAGAGGATTTTTTTGTGCCCTGGAACATTAGTCTACTCGGTGTGAGGTAAGATGATTACTCCCAGGTCCCTCTCCCAACTTTCAAGGTAAGGGGGGATATGGCCTGGGGAGTGTGAGTCAGGATCTTATATATAATCGAGAGTGTATGTCGTAGGGGGGGTTCTTGGGTGCAAAGGGATTCAAAAGAAGTCAGGGGCCTGATCATATTTCTATAACCCTGGTGTTTGGGTGATAAAGTGGGTTACCTGTGCATATGTAAACCAGTCTTCAAAACATGCGAGGCCTTTTGTTACCAAGTCATTTCGTGAGAGGAGGATTTCGTTACTAGTTAGGTCGTGTATTGTAAGATCTCTGTTTGTGGCTTCTGTGGTGGTATGTGTGGTGTATGGTCTAATGATGAACTCTCCATTTTCTATCAAGGAGGTCAAGGGTGAAGGGATTGATGAAATGAAGTGAGATGTATTGATGTATGTTCCCAGACCTGAAATGTTTCCTGTATTATTGGGTTGGATGAGCTGATGGACTTTAGTAGGCGAGGGCTGCTCCAACACAGCCTTCCTAAGTGAGGTTTATCCATCGATAGGTGCTCTAGTGTGACCCACCTTTTATGGTTGTAGTGGATATTCCAGTCTACAATGCGTTGTAAAAAGATCGCTTGGCGGTAGGCGGCAAGGTCGGGGACCCCCAGCCCCCCTTGTGTTTTGGAAGTCAACATTGTTTGTTTGCTAATTCTTGCGGTCTGCGACGCCAAATGAAGTCGCTGAATGCTCTCTGAAGGGAAGGGAGGAATGTCTTGGGGAGTGGGATCGGTAGTGTCTGGAGAAGATATAATATGCGTGGGAAAATATTCATTTTAATGGTTTCGATACGTCCTAGCCACGTTAGGTTCTTGGAACCCCATGAGGAGAGGTCTCGTATGATATTGTGCTTGATAGGTGTGTAATTGAGGTGGAATAGGTCGTCGTGTGAGGAGGTCAGATGGATTCCCAAGGTACTTTAGAGAATGAGTGCACCAAGTGAAGGGGGAAACTGCTCGTGTGGCGTCCAGGGAAGGGCCTTTCATGTTGACATTTAAAATTTCTGATTTGGACATATTGATAACAAAGTTAGAAAGGAGTTTAAAGGTTGCAAATTCGTCCAGAAGATGGGGTATCGAGTGGTCAGGATTAGTGAGAGTAAGGAGCATGTCGTCGGCAAATAGTGACACGACGTATCTGTGGTTTTTAATATTGATACCTGTTATCTGAGGGTTCTGCCTGATCTTAATTGCTAAAGCTTCTATGACGCAGGCAAATAGGAGGGGGGATAAGGGGCAGCCTTGGCGTGTGCCGTTTGTTAATAGGAAATGGAGGGGATAGAGTTCCATTGACTAACAATCTAGCCGTGGGGCAAGAGTATAATGAAAAGATCCTAGTAAGGGTCTTCACACCCAGTCCCATGTGGGTCAATGTGGCCCGCATGAAGTCCCAGGCAACACGGTCAAAGGCCTTCTCTGCGTCGGTGGATAATACTACAGAGGGGATGTTTTTAGTTCTAGCGTAGTGGATCAAATTTAAGGCCCTGACCCGTGTTGTCTTTAGCTTCCCTTCCAGGTACAAATCCGACCTGATCCAGATGGATCAGGTCTGGGAGGACGTCATTCATTCTGAGTGCCAATATGCGAGCAAATATCTTTACGTCGGTGTTTAGCAATGATATTGGCCGATAGCTACTGGGAAGGTCTTGGGGTTTGTTTGGTTTGGGGATTAAAATTATGTGGGCTTCCAGTGCGGAAGAGGGGAATGAATTACTTTCATCTATAGATTGAAAATTATTTCAACATGTGGGGAGTGAGAGTATCTTGAAGGTTGAGTAATATTTGTTGCTAAAGCCATCTGGGCCTGGCGCTTTTCCGTTGGGCAGGTGCCTCAGGGCTAATTTAAGTTCAGACAGGGAAATGGGGTTTTCTAGTTTTTCTTTCTGCTGGTCATTTAATTGTGGTATATGTAGTTTGTTAAGATATCCCTCTATTAGTTGTGCCCTGGTGGAGGTTTGGGATGGGTTACTGGGGTCGGTGGGTTGTATGTTATATAATTTCTGGAAGAAGTATTTGAAGGCTTTAGAGATGTTCTGAGTGGAGAATTGGGGGATACCTCTATTATCCTTTAACTGCATGATGTATTTTTGGTGTGTTTTTTGCTTGAGGTATCTCGCTAATAATCTGCCTGATTTGTTTCTTCCTTCGTAGTTTTTTTGTTGGGTGAGAAAAGCTTGCCTTTATGTGTCTTGTCGAGATGGGAAGCTAGAGTCTGTCTGAGAGCCGTTATTTCGTCTAACAGGTTTCTATCGGAGGGGAATTTCTTGTGTCGGGATTCCAAGTGGAGTATTTGTGTTATCAGGGAGTTTGTGTATTCTCTCTTGGATTTATTCATGTGTGCCTTAAGGGCTATCAGATTCCCCCCTTATGACGCTCTTATGCGCCTCCCAGAGAGTGTGGGCGTGGGTCTCAGGTAGGGAGTTATGTGTGAAGTTACTCTGTGAGGGATTCTGTCAGTTTGGAGATCACTCCCGGATCTGTTAGTAAGTGTTCGTCGAATCTCCAGAGGAAGTCTCTTATGGGTTTTAGAAGGCCATGTCATTGAGCATACTATGGAGGCGTGGTCGGACCATGTGATTGGGGATATCGAGGCCGAATTGAATAGAGATAAGCCCCCCCACATCCGCAAACACATAGTCAATTCTGGTGTAAACACCATGTGGGGTATGAGAAGTAGGTGAAAATCTTTGGTCTGCAGGTGTAAGGTCCGCCACACATCTTGGGCTACGATTTTCTCTAAATGTGATTTAACTTTGGAGATCCTCGATAATGGTGTGGAGGAGTGGAGTGTTGAGCAGTCTAACTTAGGGTTGAGCGCAGTGTTTAGGTCTCCACATATGATGAGTGTGCCCTTCTGGTGATCTAAAACTAGTTTTTGATTTTTTTCATGAAGGAAATGTTGTGCGGTGTTGGGGGCATATACTGAGACCAGTGTAAAAGGTCTCCCCGTATAATAGGCCAGTTAGAAGAAGGTATCTGCCCTCTCTGTCTCTTATCGTTTGTATTGAGGTGAAGGGTATATTTTTCTTAAGTAAGATCCCCACCCCATTTTTCTTGTTACTACAATGTGATGCCCAGAAGCATCTGCCAAAGGTGCGTGTGAAGGTGGAGGGTTCTTTTCCTTTGCGAAAATGGGTTTCCTGTAGGAACACAAGGTCTGCTCCAAGTCTGTGGAAGTCTTTGGAGGCTGTCGACCTCTTGGAGGGTATGTTCAGGCCTTTTGCGTTGATGGAGTATATAGTTATGTCATTGCTAGCGTGGGGTCTAGTCTTTAGGTTAGCCATTATCTATGTTTTGGGGTGGAATTGTATAATGTGTGACTAGTAGGGTTTCTATTTGTTGTGTTATGGGTATGAGTATCTGTGCGCGGGACGGACCGGGGGGGCCCAAGCACGGCCTAAACAACTGGCCATGCAGTTTTGAGGTAGCAATTAAACAAAACATACAATCTCTTAAAATGAAAAACATTTAACAAAAGAACAAGAGTTATTGAGAGAACCATCAATAACATGAGTTAAGGGATAGGGGGTGTCACATCCCAATCTGGTACTGACTCATCGAAAAGAATTTTGAGTGATTGGGGGCAAACTTTGGGAGAGGGTTTAGTTCGAAGGGTAGATGAGAGGAGTTCCCTCTAGGGACTACAGGCTGGGTCGCCTACAGTTATAGCGGACCGTGTATAAAGGTAATAATATAATCTTGCCTTGGGTGGCAGGGTTCAAGAAAAGGGGGGCGGACCGCTTAGACTCTCAGGTTATATTAGTGCGGGTTTAAGTAAATCAGGTTACAGGCCCTGGGGGGCCAGGGCTTAAAGGTGGAAGATGAATTTTCCTCTGGTTAAAGTAATTGGGGGGGGGGGGGGGCATGGGTTCGTATCGAATCTGGCTAGTGCTTAGTTTTTGGGAGGGCTGGTGTGGGGAGAGTTAGTAGCCTATATTTGTGGGGGATGGAAGGGAATGCAATTAAGACAAATTCTTATACAGTTACGGTTCAACATTGTACAATAACCACCCTCCAGCAAGTATCTCTTACAGTACAGTAACCCCACATTTCAATGCAAAAAAGGAAATCATACCAATTACAGTTCACGTGCCGTGGGAAGATTTTGTAGGTAGTAGGCAGGTAGGTGGGAAGGAAAGGCGTGGGAGGGGGGGGAGGGGGGTTGAAGATGGGGAGGGGGAGGAGTGAAGTCAAAACCTTTTTTTTTTTTTTTTTTATAAAAGCAATAAAAAAACATAGGAGTTACAAAGTAAGTGAGCAACATTTCAAGGCAGTCCAACATTTATCCCAGTTCCCATCCCCCCACCAGAGAGTTACACTGTGCCATATTATACTTATCATGTCCTGAGAGAGAGATTCTGTGTCTTCTGTGCTTGCATTTCTGCATAGCAGTCAGGCGCCCATGGGCGCGGCTGGTGAAGGGGACCTAGGATGAAAGAAGGTCCAGTTTTTTCTTTTTGATGGCTTGGGACCACTGTGGTCTTTGCGGCTTGGGGTCTGCTTGATTGCTTGTGGAGGGTGGATCCGGGTCTTTAGGGTTCGGTTGAGGGAATTGAATGTTAAGACCTTTTGAGAAAGCGTCCAAGTCTTCGGTATCTTTGTAGACGTGTGTTTTTCCATCATGCTGGACTATGAGGCTGAATGGGAACCCCCATCTATATTTCACTCGCCTTTCTTGTAAGACTTGGGTAATATAACGTATTCCTCTTCTCCTTTCAATTGTTGCTGGGCTAATATCCTGGAATATTTGAATACTATAGGTCTGGAACTTAATCTCCTTCTGCAGGCGTACTTGTCTCCAAATCTCCTCCTTCTCTAAGTAGTGAGCAAATTTAACAATAATGTCCCTAGGAGGATTAGGTGGTTTTGGGACTGGTCTCAGTGCTCTATGTGCGCGTTCCAATGATGTTTCAGTAAGTTTAAGGGCTGGGGCAATGTATTCGAATAGTTGTAGCAGGTAGGAGACGAGGCAGTCCTGAGTTGCTTCTTCAGGGGACTCCTCTTATCCTCAGATTACTCCTGCGACCTCTGTTGTCGAGGTCTTCTATTTTAAGTTGGAGTGCTTGCATCGTGAGGTCCTGTCTGATCATTTGGTGGTTAGCATTGGACATCATGGTATCTAAGGTGTCTTGTCCCTCTTCTAGACATTCTATTCTAGCCCCAAGTTCACCAATGTTCTTTTTCAAGGAAGACATCTCTGTTTTAATGAAAGATTTTAGATCAGCAAGGTCGGATTTTGAGGGAAGCTGGGAGATAGTCTGCTGTATCAGATTGAGCTGCTGTGAGTGTGGAGCAGGGTCCTGATCTTGTAATATGGGTGTATCAGCCATCAGGAGTTCTTTAGCAGGGTCAGGAGCTTCGTTATCTTGTTTATGGAAGAATGAGGACATAGTAGCAGCGGCTGGGATGGAGGCCTTTTTGTCTGCTTTCGGCTTCTGCCTAGTCGCCATTAGTATAGTGGGCTATCCCGTTTCTTTCTGTGGTATGTATCAGGATTTGGGCTGTCAGGTGGTGAGGCGACTGTGCGGGGCGATTACAAGGCAATCCGGGGCCCTCCGTGACCACCAACTAGGTCTGTGTTTATCGTGGTTATGGGATGGTGTGTAGGCCTAAAGGAACCCTCCTCTCAGTTGTCAAGATATGAACTATGGGCCCGGGTCATAAAGGCACAACTTTACTGGTGTGGTGTTAGGGGCCTTATGCGGCTTTATACCTGTGCGCTGATGGGCCTGGTGAGGATGTTCGTGGCCGGGCGAGTGAGCGCAGGCTGCCGTTGTTCAGTTAGGAGAGACGCCACGTGGGTAATGTGCGGGCGTGCGGCTGGTCGCGGGGATCCGTTCGATTGTTCTGCCCCAGGTCTTTCTCCGTTGCTCCGGGCACCTCGATGCGGCAGGTCAGCTCAGGCAGGTAGGTCGTGAGGTCCCCCGGTCAGAGATCACTAGGCGGGGAATCGCCGAAGCAGGCCTGTATTTGCGGAGGAGACTCTCTTCTCTTTAAAGTACATCTAGGGTGCGGCAACAACTTGGACTAAGTGCCCTTCGGTTAGAGGTGATATATTCGTTATTTAGACCCTCATTTGCCCCTTAGATCACCATATTAGAGCCAGTGAGTGGGAATGTGTAACGGAGCTGTGTCAAAGTGCGGCCATGTTCCTGCACGGCTGCGCTCCGCCCCCCCCTTTGAGACTACTTTCTACTCTCACCTGACTCATCTAACAGCCGTGTTCAGGAGAATACCTTGCAACTCTAAAAGCCTCTCTCAGTGCGGTAATGTACTATCAACCACTTCATTGAAGTTCATTCACTTACCGTCTTGTTACAGCACTTCTGCCTTCTCTCCCCTAACGCTGCCTGTCAGCACTACACAACTCCGCTGCAGCGTGACGTCACTTCCGGTTTCCCCGGCACCAGCTTCAGATCACTGACAAACAGCTCCGGACCAACTCGCACAAGCCTGCCACTAAGACAACTTTCAGGTACCTTTAACTGCTTTACAGTACCGGACAGTATACATTCTGTTCTCTTGCTTGCTACACTGCCTAAGCTGCTTCTTAATATGAACTGTGCCTGTGTTTAATCCACTTTGTGCGGCTGCTTCCTCCTACTGTGCTTCTATGAACTGTTGCTACTCAGGTTTATATATTTGGCTTGTTTGCTATTATCTTGGAACATCTGTGATAACATCACCTAAAACTCTCCTGCAGATTATTCTGTGAGGTTTGTCATTTCTAACAATCTGAGCATAATCACTTTGACTGAGGAATATCCTTTTCACTCATAGAGGATTTTATCAGTTAAGTGAGACATTCCACATACTTTTAGGTACTGCAGTTGCGTTCCAATCTCCATTCTAAACAGTTTCCTTATAGTGAGAGACCTGCTGGGCCCGGTCGCAATGGCGACCTTTGCACCACTGTTAGTTACACCCCTGTTTCCAACCCTTCAGACCAGCTACACAGTCTAGGAGCCACGAGCAACTGTTTGCTGCTGCTAAGCCTGAAGAAATTGCGCCAAAACAGGCTCCGCCCCTTAAGGTCAAAAGTCGGAGTAGGCCCAAACAACACTGCATAGAAATGCAGTTTTGCACTAAAGTAAAAATACACACACAATATAACCCTCAAGCATAAAACCAATAAGTTTTAAGTGCCAAAAATAAAAAACATAAAACATAGTTTTTTATATTGTCTCCCATGTCACATAATGCCCAAATATCAACTAATGATAAAACATAATTTATGTAAGAACTTACCTGATAAATTCATTTCTTTCATATTAGCAAGAGTCCATGAGCTAGTGACGTATGGGATATACATTCCTTACCAGGAGGGGCAAAGTTTCCCAAACCTCAAAATGCCTATAAATACACCCCTCACCACACCCACAAATCAGTTTAACGCATAGCCAAGAAGTGGGGTGATAAGAAAAAAAGTGCGAAAGCATAAAAAATAAGGAATTGGAATAATTGTGCTTTATACAAAAAAATCATAACCACCACAAAAAGGGTGGGCCTCATGGACTCTTGCTAATATGAAAGAAATGAATTTATCAGGTAAGTTCTTACATAAATTATGTTTTCTTTCATGTAATTAGCAAGAGTCCATGAGCTAGTGAACGTATGGGATAATGACTACCCAAGATGTGGATCTTCCACGCAAGAGTCACTAGAGAGGGAGGGATAAAATAAAGACAGCCAATTCCGCTGAAAATAATCCACACCCAAAATAAAGTTTAAATCTTATAATGAAAAAAAACTGAAATTATAAGCAGAAGAATCAAACTGAAACAGCTGCCTGAAGTACTTTTCTACCAAAAACATAATTTATGTAAGAACTTACCTGATAAATTCATTTCTTTCATATTAGCAAGAGTCCATGAGCTAGTGACGTATGGGATATACATTCCTACCAGGAGGGGCAAAGTTTCCCAAACCTTAAAATGCCTATAAATACACCCCTCACCACACCCACAAATCAGTTTAACGAATAGCCAAGAAGTGGGGTGATAAGAAAAAAAGTGCGAAGCATATAAAATAAGGAATTGGAATAATTGTGCTTTATACAAAAAAATCATAACCACCACAAAAAAGGGTGGGCCTCATGGACTCTTGTTAATATGAAAGAAATGAATTTATCAGGTAAGTTCTTACATAAATTATGTTTTCTTTCATGTAATTAACAAGAGTCCATGAGCTAGTGACGTATGGGATAATGACTACCCAAGATGTGGATCTTTCCACACAAGAGTCACTAGAGAGGGAGGGATAAAATAAAGACAGCCAATTCCTGCTGAAAATAATCCACACCCAAAATAAAGTTTAACAAAAAACATAAGCAGAAGATTCAAACTGAAACCGCTGCCTGAAGAACTTTTCTACCAAAAACTGCTTCAGAAGAAGAAAATACATCAAAATGGTAGAATTTAGTAAAAGTATGCAAAGAGGACCAAGTTGCTGCTTTGCAGATCTGGTCAACCGAAGCTTCATTCCTAAACGCCCAGGAAGTAGATACTGACCTAGTAGAATGAGCTGTAATTCTCTGAGGCGGAATTTTACCCGACTCAACATAGGCAAGATGAATTAAAGATTTCAACCAAGATGCCAAAGAAATGGCAGAAGCTTTCTGGCCTTTCCTAGAACCGGAAAAGATAACAAATAGACTAGAAGTCTTACGGAAAGATTTCGTAGCTTCAACATAATATTTCAAAGCTCTAACAACATCCAAAGAATGCAATGATTTCTCCTTAGAATTCTTAGGATTAGGACATAATGAAGGAACCACAATTTCTCTACTAATGTTGTTGGAATTCACAACTTTAGGTAAAAATTCAAAAGAAGTTCGCAACACCGCCTTATCCTGATGAAAAATCAGAAAAGGAGACTCACATGAAAGAGCAGATAATTCAGAAACTCTTCTAGCAGAAGAGATGGCCAAAAGGAACAAAACTTTCCAAGAAAGTAATTTAATGTCCAATGAATGCATAGGTTCAAACGGAGGAGCTTGAAGAGCTCCCAGAACCAAATTCAAACTCCAAGGAGGAGAAATTGACTTAATGACAGGTTTTATACGAACCAAAGCTTGTACAAAACAATGAATATCAGGAAGAATAGCAATCTTTCTGTGAAAAAGAACAGAAAGAGCGGAGATTTGTCCTTTCAAAGAACTTGCGGACAAACCCTTATCTAAACCATCCTGAAGAAACTGTAAAATTCTCGGTATTCTAAAAGAATGCCAAGAAAAATGATGAGAAAGACACCAAGAAATATAAGTCTTCCAGACTCTATAATATATCTCTCGAGATACAGATTTACGAGCCTGTAACATAGTATTAATCACGGAGTCAGAGAAACCTCTATGACCAAGAATCAAGCGTTCAATCTCCATACCTTTAAATTTAAGGATTTCAGATCCGGATGGAAAAAAGGACCTTGTGACAGAAGGTCTGGTCTTAACGGAAGAGTCCATGGTTGGCAAGATGCCATCCGGACAAGATCCGCATACCAAAACCTGTGAGGCCATGCCGGAGCTATTAGCAGAACAAACGAGCATTCCCTCAGAATCTTGGAGATTACTCTTGGAAGAAGAACTAGAGGCGGAAAGATATAGGCAGGATGATACTTCCAAGGAAGTGATAATGCATCCACTGCCTCCGCCTGGGGATCCCGGGATCTGGACAGATACCTGGGAAGTTTCTTGTTTAGATGAGAGGCCATCAGATCTATCTCTGGGAGCCCCCACATTTGAACAATCTGAAGAAATACCTCTGGGTGAAGAGACCATTCGCCCGGATGCAACGTTTGGCGACTGAGATAATCCGCTTCCCAATTGTCTACACCTGGGATATGAACCGCAGAGATTAGACAGGAGCTGGATTCCGCCCAAACCAAAATTCGAGATACTTCTTTCATAGCCAGAGGACTGTGAGTCCCTCCTTGATGATTGATGTATGCCACAGTTGTGACATTGTCTGTCTGAAAACAAATGAACGATTCTCTCTTCAGAAGAGGCCAAAACTGAAGAGCTCTGAAAACTGCACGGAGTTCCAAGATATTGATCGGTAATCTCACCTCCTGAGATTCCCAAACTCCTTGTGCCATCAGAGATCCCCACACAGCTCCCCAACCTGTGAGACTTGCATCTGTTGAAATTACAGTCCAGGTCGGAAGAACAAAAGAAGCCCCCTGAATTAAACGAAGGTGATCTGTCCACCACGTTAGAGAGTGCCGAACAATCGGTTTTAAAGATATTAATTGATATATCTTCGTGTAATCCCTGCACCATTGGTTCAGCATACAGAGCTGAAGAGGTCGCATGTGAAAACGAGCAAAGGGGATCGCGTCCGATGCAGCAGTCATAAGACCTAGAATTTCCATGCATAAGGCTACCGAAGGGAATGATTGAGACTGAAGGTTTCGACAGGCTGTAATCAATTTTAGACGTCTCTTGTCTGTTAAAGACAGAGTCATGGACACTGAATCTATCTGGAAACCCAGAAAGGTTACCCTTGTTTGAGGAATCAAAGAACTTTTTGGTAAATTGATCCTCCAACCATGATCTTGAAGAAACAACACAAGTCGATTCGTATGAGACTCTGCTAAATGTAAAGACTGAGCAAGTACCAAGATATCGTCCAAATAAGGAAATACCACAATACCCTGTTCTCTGATTACAGACAGAAGGGCACCGAGAATCTTTGTGAAAATTCTTGGAGCTGTAGCAAGGCCAAACGGTAGAGCCACAAATTGGTAATGCTTGTCTAGAAAAGAGAATCTCAGGAACTGATAATGATCTGGATGAATCGGAATATGCAGATATGCATCCTGTAAATCTATTGTGGACATATAATTCCCTTGCTGAACAAAAGGCAATATAGTCCTTACAGTTACCAACTTGAACGTTGGTATCCTTACATAACGATTCAATAATTTTAGATCCAGAACTGGTCTGAAGGAATTCTCCTTCTTTGGTACAATGAAGAGATTTGAATAAAACCCCATCCCCTGTTCCGGAACTGGAACTGGCATAATTACTCCAGCCAACTCTAGATCTGAAACACAATTCAGAAATGCTTGAGCTTTCACTGGATTTACTGGGACATGGGAAAGAAAAAATCTCTTTGCAGGAGGTCTCATCTTGAAACCAATTCTGTACCCTTCTGAAACAATGTTCTGAATCCAAAGATTGTGAACAGAATTGATCCAAATTTCTTTGAAAAAACGTAACCTGCCCCCTACCAGCTGAACTGGAATGAGGGCCGTACCTTCATGTGAACTTAGAAGCAGGCTTTGCCTTTCTAGCAGGCTTGGATTTATTCCAGACTGGAGATGGTTTCCAAACTGAAACTGCTCCTGAGGACGAAGGATCAGGCTTTTGTTCTTTGTTGAAACGAAAGGAACGAAAACGATTGTTAGCCCTGTTTTTACCTTTAGACTTTTTATCCTGTGGTAAAAAAGTTCCTTTCCCACCAGTAACAGTTGAAATAATAGAATCCAACTGAGAACCAAATAATTTGTTTCCCTGGAAAGAAATGGAAAGTAGAGTTGATTTAGAAGCCATATCAGCATTCCAGGTCTTAAGCCATAAAGCTCTTCTGGCTAAGATAGCCAGAGACATAAACCTAACATCAACTCTAATAATATCAAAAATGGCATCACAGATGAAATTATTAGCATGCTGGAGAAGAATAATAATATCATGAGAATCACGATTTGTTACTTGTTGCGCTAGAGTTTCCAACCAAAAAGTTGAAGCTGCAGCAACATCAGCCAATGATATAGCAGGTCTAAGAAGATTACCTGAACATAGATAAGCTTTTCTTAGAAAAGATTCAATTTTTCTATCTAAAGGATCCTTAAACGAGGTACCATCTGACGTAGGAATGGTAGTACGTTTAGCAAGGGTAGAAATAGCCCCATCAACTTTAGGGATTTTGTCCCAAAATTCTAACCTGTCAGGCGGAACAGGATATAATTGCTTAAAACGTTTAGAAGGAGTAAATGAATTACCCAATTTATCCCATTCCTTAGAAATTACTGCAGAAATAGCATTAGGAACAGGAAAGACTTCTGGAATAACCGCAGGAGCTTTAAAAACCTTATCCAAACGTATAGAATTAGTATCAAGAGGACTAGAATCCTCTATTTCTAAAGCAATTAGTACTTCTTTAAGTAAAGAGCGAATAAATTCCATCTTAAATAAATATGAAGATTTATCAGCATCAATCTCTGAGATAGAATCCTCTGAACCAGAAGAGTCCAAAGAATCAGAATGATGGTGTTCATTTAAAAATTCATCTGTAGAGAGAGAAGATTTAAAAGACTTTTTACGTTTACTAGAAGGAGAAATAACAGACAAAGCCTTCTTTATGGATTCAGAAACAAAATCTCTTATGTTATCAGGAACATTCTGCACCTTAGATGTTGAGGGAACTGCAACAGGCAATGGTACATCACTAAAGGAAATATTATCTGCTTTAACAAGTTTGTCATGACAATTATTACAAACAACAGCTGGAGGAATAGCTACCAAAAGTTTACAGCAGATACACTTAGCTTTGGAAGATCCAGCAGGCAGTGGTTTTCCTGTAGTATCTTCTGGCTCAGATGCAACGTGAGACATCTTGCAATATGTAAGAGAAAAAAACAACATATAAAGCAAAATAGATCAAATTCCTTATAAGACAGTTTCAGGAATGGGAAAAAAATGCCAAACATCAAGCTTCTAGCAACCAGAAGCAAATGAAAAATGAGACTGAAATAATGTGGAGACAAAAGCGACGCCCATATTTTTTGGCGCCAAATAAGACGCCCACATTATTTGGCGCCTAAATGCTTTTGGCGCCAAAAATGACGCCACATCCGGAACGCCGACATTTTTGGCGCAAAATAACGTCAAAAATGACGCAACTTCCGGCGACACGTATGACGCCGGAAACGGAAAAGAATTTTTGCGCCAAAAAAGTCCGCGCCAAGAATGACGCAATAAAATGAAGCATTTTCAGCCCCCGCGAGCCTAACAGCCCACAGGGAAAAAAGTCAAATTTTTGAGGTAAGAAAAAATATGATAATTGAAAGCATAATCCCAAATATGAAACTGACTGTCTGGAAATAAGGAAAGTTGAACATTCTGAGTCAAGGCAAATAAATGTTTGAATACATATATTTAGAACTTTATAAATAAAGTGCCCAACCATAGCTTAGAGTGTCACAGAAAATAAGACTTACTTACCCCAGGACACTCATCTACATGTTTGTAGAAAGCCAAACCAGTACTGAAACGAGAATCAGTAGAGGAAATGGTAAATATAAGAGTATATCGTCGATCTGAAAAGGGAGGTAAGAGATGAATCTCTACGGACCGATAACAGAGAACCTTATGAAATAGACCCCGTAGAAGGAGATCACTGCATTCAATAGGCAATACTCTCTTCACATCCCTCTGACATTCACTGCACGCTGAGAGGAAAACCGGGCTCCAACTTGCTGCGGAGCGCATATCAACGTAGAATCTAGCACAAACTTACTTCACCACCTCCCTTGGAGGCAAAGTTTGTAAAACTGATTTGTGGGTGTGGTGAGGGGTGTATTTATAGGCATTTTAAGGTTTGGGAAACTTTGCCCCTCCTGGTAGGAATGTATATCCCATACGTCACTAGCTCATGGACTCTTGTTAATTACATGAAAGAAAACTGCTTCAGAAGAAGAAAACACATCAAAATGGTAGAATTTCGTAAAAGTATGCAAAGAAGACCAAGTTGCTGCTTTGCAAATCTGATCGACCGAAGCTTCATTCCTAAACGCCCAGGAAGTAGAAACTGACCTAGTAGAATGAGCTGTAATCCTTTGAGGCGGAGTTTTACCCGACTCGACATAGGCATGATGAATTAAAGATTTTAACCAAGATGCCAAAAAAATGGCAGAGGCCTTCTGACCTTTCCTAGAACCGGAAAAGATAACAAATAGACTAGAAGTCTTTCGGAAATTCTTAGTAGCTTCAACATAATATTTCAAAGCTCTAACTACATCCAAAGAATGCAATGATTTCTCCTTAGAATTCTTAGGATTAGGACATAATGAAGGAACCACAATTTCTCTACTAATGTTGTTAGAATTAACAACCTTAGGTAAAAATTTAAAAGAAGTTCGCAACACCGCCTTATCCTGATGAAAAATCAGAAAAGGAGACTCACAAGAAAGAGCAGATAATTCAGAAACTCTTCTAGCAGAAGAGATGGCCATC